>NW_009922181.1:0-17655 GCF_000696875.1 Nestor notabilis | reverse complement strand
AATCAAGCTTGAACCTCCTGCCTAGATCCTACTGCACCCTCGGTCTCGCCACTTCAGCGTAGGAGCCAGCAGCTGTCAGTGCTCTTACACGCCTGCTTTCCAGTGCCGTCTAAAAGAACAATTTGAATACTGTTCTACAGGGACAATCATTTCACACTGGATATTTTCAGAAATGTGGGGGGAAATAAATATATATATATATCCAGAAAAAATTACCTGCCAAAACTGTTTAGGACCATAAAAAATAATCCATAACCACAGCAAAGCTATCGTTTATGGGCATTTTTAACTGGAGACTGTAGTTACTTTTCTTGTAGTCCTGACATTATAAAAACAGTCTTAAAATCGACTGTAGTGTGCCCCCGTGATAAATAACGTTGCATTTCATGACAGTTACCGTATTTACTTTGTTCTATACTCTGGTTTACACAAATAAATTCAGCAGAAAAGAAAATTAGTAAAACTATAAAGCAGGCGTTTCTTTACCAAGAGAAAAAGATCTTTATGGCAATCGGGCCATTTGAGAGAACTTCTCACCAACGGCTTGCGTTTATGGTGACAGAATTAAAAGTCTGCCCATGAGGAGAAGGATGTAGTTTCTATGCTTTGAAAGTTAAAAAGAAAACTTGGAAGCTGCAATTCCAACTCTAAGTAAGGTCTTCATTTAACTCTTGGAATAGAAATCAAAACTTGCCCCTTCCCCTCGTTTTTTATTTTTGAAACCACAGAAAACCAATACCCAACTTTCAGCAATCTATTACCAGTAAGTAAAATGACTGACGATGCTAATGAAATAGGGGCAGGGGAAGGGTGTCCTGTATTTTTCATTATAAAAAAAGTGGTACAAGGCCATTGCACCTATTGTACAATTAGCTTTTTTCTTGTTGCAAATTTTTTTGTGTGTGTATATAAATCTCATAATTTGAAGTAATAGGGTAAAAATGCTTGCTTCAAAAGAAGGAGGAGAAAAGGCTTTCTCCTTTCCTTAATGATGATCACAGAATGGAAATTAGCACACTTTTTACTTTAGGTCAAGTTAAAAGCTGTTTTTGAAAGGTACCAGAACACAATACCATTATGATCATACTGAATTTTTCAAATGAATGCAATGCAGACTACAGTGATCAAAACAACATATCTAAAGAATATCACAGTGTTCCGTATTTTAAAAAGGCATTTCTTTCTAGTAACAATTCATAACAAAAGACAGGCATAAATATAATTCTGAAGTAATATGCATGATCTCAGTTTTTTTCCCCAAATCATTTTCCCCATCTGTTTAGTCAAGTCCACCTATTTTTCTTTATTTAAACTTCCATTTTAAACGCGTGCTTAATGCAAGCTGCTGAAGATAGTATGCAGATGAAACAAGTCAAAGCCAGCCAAAGTACACCAAAAGTATATTCTACTCTTCACTACTCGCATACTGCTTATGAAGTCATCAACAGAACTTTCACATTATATTCAGAAACTGGTACTAAACAATGCTGTCATCAGTTTAACAATATTCATTTAATTAAAATAATCATCTGGTATATCTCATAGCTTATAATGGTAAATGTAATACCTATCAGAAGGGGGAAAAATACAGTACATATAAACTTATTTTTTGTCATGTTCCAATTTCTTGTAAAAGCAGCAAGCACATACTGAAGAAACCATCACTGCATTCTGATTCAAGGCTCTGTGTGTGAATGAAGGATTTTAGTTCAGAAGAGGCAGATTTTGAAATGTCCTTCTTCAAAGCAAAATCATTTACAGTAATGAAAATAAATTCAGTTACATTCTAGTAGGGGAAAAAAAAAAAAGTCTAAAAAAGAGAACTAGAACATGCTTGGTTACAGAAAATTGGAGGTGAAGAAGTTGAAAAAGTTGTAGTAAAAGTGGACTTTTTTAAATACCATCTCATTATTTTTAAACAAGGAGAATAAAATGAAACAAATACACTTTCAAGTGCACTCCAAAAGCAAATATCGTAGTGGGGGGAAAAAAATAGAGTATATTAAAAAAAAATTACTTTCCCAGCCAGCCATTCAGTGTAAGACGAAACAAAGTCTATGATTCACAAAACCAGAATCCCAAGTGGTTTGTTTGACTTTCAATCGCCAAAATAGTCTGCTTGCATTTCAGACCTGATACACAAGTCGTGGAAGGCAGGGTGACAGTAGGAAATATATGAAGTTGTAAGAAAAGCAGAGCTGAGGCAAAACATAGATAAATCTTGGTTTTAACGGAATGCATTGTTTTAAGAAGGACTAAGGAAATTCCAGTGCTAAGAAGTAGAAAAAAGAAAGGATGTAATAGCACAACATGCCTGTTTTCATCTGGGGGGGGGGGGGAAGTACTTTTTTATTTTAAAAAGATACCTTTCAGTTTCAATCCTTTGACTTATACCACTTGTTTGATATCATTCATTTTACTTTGAAACTCATTTTCACAACCATTTGGTGACATACTTTAGATACAGTATCACTCAGAAGTTGACAAGATAAGTTTGGTGTCTCAGACAAAAAATGAATACAGTCTAAGATGTCAGTCAGTATCAAAAGAAAACCAAAATTAGGTTGTTTTATATTTGTTGGCCAGTTTCAAGTTTTTTTTGACATCTCAGCTGTCCTAAGATTCTTCAGTGGTGTGAAAATGAGACACATGTACAGGGAAGAGAAACTCCGTGTGCACAGCTGAAGCATGACACCAGGAAACCCACTGGCACTAAGGACCTACTGCAAAAAAACCTTTCAGTCACAGGACACAGTTAACCACAAGACACAAAGCCACAGGAAAACAAACCACATTATTTCCACCACTCATGGAAATGCTTATTAGTCTTGAAAACATCTTCCGTATAAACAGAGAAACTTTCATTTCACAGTGACCTGAATAACTGACTCTTGAATACAGTTTCCCTGAGTACACCTTACTCACAGGCAAAATGTGACTCTGCACAAGTTCTCCTCTATTGTCATCTAGTCACAAGGGATATCCAAATACTTATTTAGTCAGACTCTTCTGCAGTCACTGTGTCCATAATATCCCACTAAAAAAAAAGGCCAAAAAGTTTTTAGAGTTCCACACATTAGCCAACTATTGAAACCAGAACAAATGCAGCCAGGGAGACTGCCACCACCATGGGTTGGCAGTAATACAGTCTAATGTGACAAACTACTTTCAGGCTTTAGAAATATAAGAAAGGAGACATTTTCCTAATTTTCACTTGAATTTTTGCATTCTAACCCAATTTTGGTTGATGGAAAAGCTCTAATAATCTCAGTCACGCATGTTCTAGCCTTCCTAGCACAAACCATTACAGAAGTAGGGAACGTTATCCTTCTCTAATATTTACAAACCAGTTTCCATTACTGAGACGATCAGCTTGCCTTGTTCAAACGATCATGAGAGCAACCACAAAGAAAAAGCAAAGTAACTCGCACCAGATTTTCAAAGCACTTCAGTGTATACTCAGCAGCTTAAGTACATGCCCAAAAGGTTAAGGTACTGAGCGCAGTCAGCTCTCAAAGAAGTCAGATCCTTCTGAAGAAACTTGGGGACCAAGAAAACTGTCACAATCAAAGACAGTATCTTTATTTCCCAACCAGTCTTAAATTTTGCCTGTAATTTACTAACTTTGGTTTTGTGCAGAACCTGTTGTGGTTGGGGGTTTTTGGTTGGTTGGTTGGTTTGGGTTTCAGTTGTGTCTTTTTGTTTGGTTGGTTTTTTACAATTATCTACTATATGATAGTAACAAATGCCAAAGCAGTCTTTTCTCAAGCTGTAAGCAAAACAAGATAAGCATGATTCCTTTTTTACTTTTCTACCAACTACATAAAAAGTGCCCCAAAATTTCAAGTCCATATATATGAATAATAAACATGTAAAGATCAGTCACAAGTAGGGTGGCTGCAGAAGATGTACTGCAGTTATGTCACAATTTTTTATTTTTTTTTCCCAAACTTCCAAAGAACATGGAGCAGGAATCAAATTAGATATATCTTTTTACTAAAAAAAATGATGCTGAAACCAATACAACTACTAGCATGAATATGCAGAGCGGGATTCAGACTGTACTCTTTTTGTCCCCTATGAATAATCCATCACATTTCTATTGTATATTATTAAAGTGACTTGCTTTTTTATCCTCCCAACCCCCACATCTGTGCTGCTGTAATTTACGTGAATTGCAGTTAATGATCACTTGCGTTATGCTTAATCAGCATATCAATAATATACTCTGCACAGACTAAGTAGCTCTTCTTTCTTTCCCCTTTAATGAAACCTATAGAAATGGAACTGGTATTTGACTGATTGGCATCACAAAAAGGTTGCCTAGGCAGGTGCTGGAGATGGTAGTACAGGATACAGGCCTTGTGGCTGCTGCCAATCACACTCAAGCATCAGCAAAGCCCGCTATTATATTTTTTAATTCCGTTGCCTTGCTATCTAGAGGGGCTGACGTTTTGTACTTCAGGGATTTTAATGAGCTTGACCAGATCAGTGTTACTGACGCCAAGACTGTTGGTTGTGTGGGATGGTTCAAGGAGAGATCACATTCTTACAGGGTGATACTATTAACCATGGTCTACAACACTGCCATTAGCACGTTCTTATGTGGGACACAGAAATCTTTGAATACAAATGATCTATAAGTCTTAACATGAATATTCACTGTTACATATGCCCAAGCCAAGGCAGACTTAAAAGAATAAGGAAGAATGATTCAATGCTGAAAATGACAACAAATCAATTTTGGTCATTTTGCCAGAAATCAATCAATATCATGTATTGATAAGATAAAATTATTAACCTAGTAAGAGGCTTATTAAACACTTCAGCTAAAATATTTTTAAAAATTCCATAAGTCACTGGCTGCAGTGTACTGACATTCATGGCTTCAGATGAGAACACTGCTGCAAGCTGGAGAAGAATTGGCACAACACCAATATACTCATTTGTGAATCACAGCCTCGAGTGTAGCTCTATTAGCTTTACTCTGTAAATCACCACCATGCTATTAGCAATTTTTCAGTATGATGTGACATCTTTATTATAATGTTTTCCCACTAAAGTTTAAGTTCATATTTTAGTTAGCTCAGAGACAGATGCAGCCATATTTACCAGGTTTCATTAATTGACTATAAATAAAGGGCTGTAAAAAGAAAGCATCTCTTTCACATGATGTTGAAGTTGTCATCATTTTACAGCAAAATGCCAATTCAGATAGGATAAATGTTACTATTTCTATACTGTACACTCACGCTTCAATATGTAAGCTTAAAATTTCACAGTATTCTGAAGGCTGCAGTTTAGAGTCTCAGTTCTCTTACAAAAACACTCACAGTACATGATCTACATTAATTTACTACCATGTGATTTTTAAGTAAGAATTTCATTAACATGTAAGAACATCAGTACACTTCCGTGATTTACTTTGGCTTCAATATCCGTGGATACTACAGTAAATAGGAACAGCATGCACAGACACACACAAACAAGTTGTGCGGGATTTACCTAACAAAAACTTGCAGAAGCTAATAAAATTGCTTTGAGAGATCTGGAGGCCCTTTTTGGTAGGCTGATGTAGCACATCTGTTTTTCTTATAGCCCCCAAGATACCCTGTCTCATTCCTTACCAACTGCTTTAGGCATCTAAGGCAAGACAGGCACAGCTGCAGGGAGCAGAGCAGCAGATCTGCACAGCTGCAAGGAGATGAACAGAGCAGAAGAGTAAAGCAGAGGAGGGCAGGGCAGCTGGGAAAGGGAAAAAAAAACCCCACAAAACACAATCTAGGACAAAAATTGCAAGTGAAGACACAAAAAAAAAAAAAAAAAAGCTAGAAATTGCTGGAGAGTTCCCTCTTGGACATCCGGTTTATAGAGGTTTCTTATTGGAAAAAGTCAGCAGGAACAGCCACTAGAAAGAAACATGAACCCTCTTTCCACTTCTTCCCCATGAGATTGGAACAATTTGTTGAGAGACACAGGAAGAGATCCATGTGTAAACTCAAAAAATAAACCAAGCCTTAATCCTTAAATACTGCTAAACACCTGCATAATACTTAACATCAAGAAGGCACTTCTTAAATATAAACAACTGAATCCCATAAGCCAGAGATGCAAATGTACTGTTACCACTAATCTCTGTAATCTGTAAAAGTGATAAAGGTGAAGTGAAAGCTTGCCCAAAGCCACAGAATAATCAAAGAGTGGACGTTCATGATCCTACAAACAAACAAATGAGCAAATACCTGCCAACACCGAGAATTCAAAATGCAATTGTTTTGGAAAAAGGATGGTTGCTGGACTCTCGGCTAGCAACTTCTTGTCCTTATCAAGACTAGAGACATTTTCCAAAGACAGAAATGGCAGTGCCCTCTGACAGAGGTACTCATTGGGTAGAAGACACAGCACATGAAGATTTCTCAGAGTTGTCACCCTAACGGTAGAAGACCAAAATAAGACTGCCATAGAGGAAGGAAGCAAAGCACCGTAAGGGTAGGCACAAGTGACAGGACAGCAAGAGAAGGAGCCATGGGTTTCCTAGGTGTCTTCTTTCAGCAAAGACTTGATGGCACAGCCTTCTCTGAGGACAAGGGAAGCTCCAGAAACCAGGGCTTCAGCCTGACGAGTGGGAGTAGGGTTTGTACCAGGGAGAGAATGCAGGAGTGCAAGAGCCTCCTTACATACCTGCGCTATGCAGTGAATTAAGAGAGTAATGGGTTGTCCCCACACACAAACACACCATAGAAAAAAAAAAAAAAAGCTGGGGGGTGACCAGATATCAGCACCATTGGATGGTTATGCACGGATACTAAGCCATCAAAAATTTTAAAGAGTCTGGTGGCAAATGCTATGTAAAAATGATGGAGTTAGCAAGTTCAAAAGCACAGATGCGTTAAGGCTGAACTTCTACTTCTCCAAATAGAATATCTAGATACATAAGATCTGGATACACAGTAAGTTAGGAAAAAAAAAAAGGTCAAGAATACTATTTAGACATTTCTTTAATAACATTTTATCTTATAAGCAACAATACTTGAACGATTTAGCACAAAAGTTATCAAATACATACTTACAACAGCCACTTACATCCATGTATTTTTCCCCTTCCACTACTTCCATCTGAATAAATTAGCAAGTAACACTATGAAACAGTCCCATGATACCTTTTAGAAATACACACTGTGATAGAAGAGGGAACAATACCTAAAGTGGACTTGGTTTTGTTTGGTTTTTGGGGTTTTTTTTTGTGTTCAATGCACCTCTTCCTCGCATTTTCTCCAACCAGGATGAGCTCTTCCTGGGGTTTGCATGCAGTACGATGTACGTCCAAAAGGGAAGGCACCATATCTATGTAAGCTACATATTGCAAGTTTAGAGCTATTGCACGGTGTCCTCTGAAGAGGAAACAATGGTTAAATAGCACACTGGTCTGTAGCAGCACTTTTCCATTTCACAGTCTAGTGAACTCACCCCATGTGATGGGTAGGAGATCCAGCCCAGCTCCCCTTGAATTGTTTTTGAATCCAGCAGATTAACTACAAAAGACGACAAAATGAAGAGGAATTAGTTTCATCTGCCTCCGTCCAGTTAACCTCAGTTACCCATACCAAAAGATGTGTTTATTTGGGGACCTTGTGAGCACTTGATTTATTCAGGTGGCTTGGCAGTTAGCTACAAAGAAGAAAAAGACAGACAAATAAAAAGGATCCTCTTGTTTATCTTAAAACATGGTATGAACAGCAGACGGGGGAACTTTTCAAAACAAAAGAAGTGACAAAAAACAAACAATGGATGGCCGGCCAAATTAATTACAGCAGGGGGTGGGAACAGAGCACTTCTATCAGCTGCACAAACTACAGCGTTTTCCCCTTGGATGCCTGACATTTTAGGTCAATGCATCTAACTACATAGGTGAGACTAGAATATTTTAATCATTATTTGGTTAAAGACCTGTATTTGGCATATATAATTTTCTCAGAATATAGGAATAAATTATGACTAGTGATTAAAGTCTTCCCTGCATTTCTTTCTTGCTTCTGATCTAGTTCGTTCTCAAATTGTCTTGAAGTGCTGAAGTGTTTTCTTAATGTCACATGTAACACATTGGATGTAAAAGTAATTATTTACAATGTTACAAGTTCAGACAAACCTACTTTTAAAGAGGCCCATCAATTCATTGTTAATCTTGCTGCTATTTTAAGAGGCATGCAACAACTTTCAGAGTAAGAATGAAGCTTCTATTCGCAAACAGTCTGATACAGGCATTTTGCAGTGAATCAAATCACAGTGTTTTCAATATCCATTTTAAAGTATGATGGGTATTTAAAATACATACATACAAACAAATCATTGGATATTCTTCTTTCATATTTACTTGGTTTTTACAAGCCCACAAATAAATTCTGTTCTTTATCCTGGCCAGATAGTCTCCAAGTGCTTAATCACACACCTAATTAACCATTCCTTTATTATCGTGAAGGAGAACAGGTGAATTGATACAAAGTATCATACAGAAAAACCCCACCAAAATGAAGTATTAGTACACAACATGACAATGCTGTTCCCAGCTGCACCAATCTGTACATCTTCAGTATTTATTATCTGCAATTTGGCCTTATTTTCTTTGTATAAACAACCATAAATATACACATTTGTCTACGTCTGTGTACACATACATTTGTGTTGTGTATGTGTATACATGCAGTGCTATACTACCATGAACAAGCTGCTCTGCCATCTATTTGAGGAAAAATATTTCCCCCTGCAGTTATACACCCCTTTAAAATAAAGCAACCGTATTTTGAATTTTTACCTACATCAATAAACAAAATATCTTCACTAATCTGACAGAAAAATATCTTCACTAATCTGACAGTATTATATATTTTTCCCTCTGAATTTATCAATAATTAATTCCCGATCACCTACACAAAGAAAAATCAGGCAGTCCTTTACTGAATGCCCTCAATATATATATATATACATATATATAGGGCCCTAGGCATACTATTCTGCGCAAAGTTTGTACCTATAAAAAAGAAATATTAATAAAAATTCAAAAGGGAAAAATGCACTTCTTGCTTTTGTGACTACATATTCCCACAGATTATGGATCTCCTGTGATAAAACAGATATGTTTGCTGTGCATCTGTAATACATGGTGGTGAAGGAAGTATGACTTCTGAGGTAAATTACTTGGCAATAAGTTGCTAAGGCAAATCACTTAGGAGTAAAACTTAACTAATATATTTATTCTTTAAGAATGAGCTGCTTGAAAACATGATTGCAGCCACTCTGAAATTTATGGCTTCAGTCCAAATTCATCAGTCTCATCTGGAAAAAATAAACAGGCAATAGACTCACAACCGGGTGGTAGTTTCCCTCTCTGGACTGCCAAGCAGCCTAGCAGTTACAGCACGCCCTCAAGGTGCAGATCAGCGTTCAGCATCACTCGCCATACCTCTCTATGTCAACTCCCTACTGCCGGCCTGTCTCTCAGAACAGGTTTACCAAGTTACCAGCAACTCCTACAGGAAGCACTCACAGGCACCACAATCGGGTCGTGGGGGGCAATTAAATATACAGTGAAAGCCGTTCATGCCTCATGAATGTGCCCTAGGACAGGTGGATGTCTCAGCCGTGGAGGAACTTGTGAGGCAACACACTGGGATCAAATCTATGACACTAACAATATTTTTTCAGCCTCTCTCCTTCATTCCACCTTCCTTATCTTCCTCATCTTCTTCAAACTGGCACCATTAGGCAAAGTACTATTCCACACTTGTACATGTTTCACCACATTCTATAAATCCTTAGAAGAAAGGTGATCAGATGCAAGTCAGAGAATGCAAGTAGGTACCTAAAAAGCGTGGTATGAATGCTACCATTACTGGCAAAAAAATCCCAAACAACCCACAAACAAACAAAAAAAACCCCAAAGTAAAGCTATGTTCCAGGTCTGTAACTTTATTAATAAGTAGTTTTGTGCTAAACATATTTATATGTGCAATTTTATTTATTTTTATTAAACATATTTATACTGCACAATCTTTGACTTCCATTTTTATTTGTGCAAGAAGGAGCAAAGCTTGCCATGTCAAGTAACTATTTAATATCTAGCAGAATAAGATCAGTAAACCTTAAGTTCATTCACCTATCTAGCCACATGGTCTTCAGTGATTAAAAGACCACTTGTTTGGGTTGGGAGTTTTTTTGGGGCAGGGGAGGGTGCGTGTGTGTGTGTGAGTGAATGTGTGTATGAAATGCCAAGAGATAAAAAACTAGAGAAGGGAAAAAAAACCCAAAGAAAGAAAACAATTATACTGACCTCCTAGAAAACTATCACTTTGCCTGGATGTCTTTATCATTTACCAAGTAAGAATTATACTACAAGCAAGCAGAAACATAGAGCAGACTGCCTGAGTTCCGAAATTGTTTAGAATCCAACTGGAAGTCATACATACAATCCTTTTTTCCTATTAAAGAATTATGAAAGAAAAAAAACAAAACAGCTTTTCTCCACAAGTGTGCTGTTCTGTAATAGTATGTAAAATGCAAAACGCAAAACATACTTCCTTTCAGGTAGTCACTTGAAAAAAAACCATACAAAAACAAAGACAAGAAATCACCACCTCCCTCTCCCTGACAAAAAGTTTCCAACACACTCATTTTCCTGTGACTTCAAGAAGAAGTTGTACAGTTAATAGTGAGCAAAGAGTGAAATGATGACAGAACTTACAAGCTTGGTCCCTAACACAAAAATGATAGGGAACGTAATGTTACATTTTGTCATTGTATGTCCTACTATTGCATATAGATCTGGAAATTGAATCCTACACTAAGACTGAAGAAATACATAAAGGATTCATTGGATATTAATTGTCTGATTTTATTTTTATTTTTTTGGCATGGATTTATAGGGTTAGGTGAAAAGCAAAAATGTAAAACTTTACACAAGCACTTGATCCATACAATAACTCATTTCAACTTCTTTCAACCCTGATATATTCTCTAGCATAACAGAAGGCAACACTTGGTTCGCAAAATTGACCCGACCAATTCATGAAGTGTTATCACGAGGGTATATTCAGTCAGACTAGCAGCAGCAGGCATACATCAGTGTGACCCTCACATTTTTCCACATATAGTTAAAGTTAAATGAAAGCTGATGTTTAATGTACTACAAATGCCTATAGCCATGTATTTATCAGCTGAAGGATGGAATGCGAGAGGAAAAAGAGTTCTAAGCTCTTTCATAGTGCTATCCTGTGCAAGGCACGCATCTCTAGCCACACTAGCATGAAGGGAACTGTACAACTTAAGATTAAAACAAACAAAAAAAAAGGTCAAACTATTTTGTGTGGCAACACATTTTCTTTCGTTGGAAGTGTAACGACCACGTCCTCCAGAGCAACTGGCCCAGCAGAGAGCACAAGTGTGCAAGCAATCATAACCACAGGTCAGATATGGCCCTCACTTCAGAGCTGCTTACCCACAACTGTCATGCTCTTAAGTAGGGTACTGGGGAACAGAAGAAGGGTTGGCATATTAGGTCCCAAAACTAAAGCTAATAATTCTTCTTCCTTCCTATTGCTGCTTTCCAGAAGAGAGTCAAGAGGTAGTTTTTACAAGTCAGGCCACATGAAAGAGAATCAGGATTTCCAGGCTATTTCTAAAGCATTTGCTCTTCTTGTGGCTTTTCCTCCTGCAAAACTGTGTGAGTATCATTCAGCTAGCTCTTACAGAAATCTTTGACGTTGACCAGCTGGTTACTAAAGGTAACTCTTTAACTAGCTGAACAGTTTTGTTGCTATTGATGATTTTTTCCTACAGAATGTCTTGAAAAGGATCACTGGTTATGCTAAGGAGAAACAGGGGAGTTCTCATAAAACAACTTTAAATAAATACTGTCTAATAATCTCAGTACCCTGCATTGGTTCCCATCGTGTACTCACTTTAAAACTAGTAGTAAGTACAAGGGAGAATTTACTGGTATTGAAATACTGCAGTCCTATACAAACTGAGCAACCATCACTTCTGGCTCTGAAAATCAATGACTTGGACCTTCCATATAACAGCCTTGCTCATCATACCAAGTGGCAGCATAGGGGCAAAACGCCGATTAAGAACATGTTCTCTTTCTAGAAGCTCTCTCACGCCCAGCTCTTCTGGCCTTCCCCATTCACAACTGCAAGAGAGAGCACTATTAGTTCCCTTAAAATGCACTTCTGCACGGGGGGTAAAAATGAATCTCTTTCTGGCAACTGGAGCAGGGACGTGAACGGGAAATGTAAAGCTCGCTCACTCTCCTTTTCAAGGCATCAGGCAGAAGACGAATGAAGGCTCAGGTGGAGTTTGACAGGTGGCCTGATCACGCTACCAGAAACTGCTTCCAGTTTGAGACTGATGGTAGAGGGCCTGCTGTGAGGCTTACTAACAGCAGGTTTCATCAGGATTAATGTCAGTGAAAGGAGGAGAACTGTAAAACTAACAAGATACCTGACTACCGTTTGAAAGCAGCAGCATTTTGAGAAACACGCAGTGTAACAACTGCTACAATATTGTACAAATACCTCCCCCACTATAAAATAAACAAACAAATGTTGTGCCAGGTAGAACTACCCTGAGATCCCCCTCACTGGCTGAGAAATGGTGAGGAAAAGCCTGCTAGGATGCAACCTGCAATACCTAAAGAATCACCTAGAAACAATTTCACAATTGTCAGCATTTCTAAATCATATTTTTAACAAAGAAAATACAGAACAATAGACAATGAGGTAAAATATAGAAAATATTTTTCCTTCAACTAATTAACACTTCCAATTAGAAGTTAAAAAAACCCCACCAAAACCAAAGAACAAGTAACCACCACTGTTCTGTCTTTTCCTGTTTGGCATCCAACAACCGGTTTAGAAGTACGCTAGTTAGTTATTAAAAAAAATGCCAACAAATGGGGAAAATTAAATTTGCTATGCAACCAAAAAGAAAAAAATGGTCAATGCCCATAATTGAAACGTGTCATATAATCCTGAGCAGTAAAGAAAATACTTTGCGGCAGGAAGTCAGACAGAACTTGGTTTTGGGGTGGGACAGAGCGGAGTCAGTGCAAACGCTGACGTACATTTTTGGAATGATAGCCTCTGCCCAGCAAAGGGGACTCAAACCTGGATTTTCATCCACCTGTGATTACAGATCTGAGTCTTCTCAACTCTCCATTCCCACAGCAGTGCCAAAAGTCAAATAAGAGTTGCAGCAGATCAGCTTTGTGTCTTTGGTTTATTCTGAGACTAGAAGCAACATGTACAGACAGAAAGGCAAGGTCATAGTTGTACCTTGGTTCATTTACCATAGTTGCCAACTAGGGTCATCTATCATGCTAATATTGCTGAAATCATGCTGAAATTTGCTAAGGTAGACCGCAAAATCTTTGGGAAGGGACATCAAATAAATAAATAAGTAAAATTAGTAGATAAGAAACCACTCCATGAAGCAATGCTAAATAATGCAATACTCTCTTAATGGAAGGGTATCCAGCAAAGAAGCCTCATTTTAAGCAGCAAACTTGGGGCCTAATTTGCTGCTTGTTCAATTAAGAAAAGTCAAGTTTCACGTGATTTTATGATCCTGTATGTCCCCTCAAATGTTGTGAAGATATTTGCTTGGAAGGAAATGGCTCTAGTGTTAGAGAGATCTTCTCAGTCCCCATCTACTAGCTCAGCTTTTACAGCTTAGTCTCCCTCCAGCCTGGGCCAGTCTAGGAAGCAAAGTGTCAGTAAGCTACACAGAATGAAAACAGCCAATAGAACATACTTTGTAATGCATACCCAACCCAGTGCCAACAAAGTTTGGCCCATTTGCTACACAACTTTTCTCCAAATGAAAGATTTCTCAGCGAGATTTCTGCTACATCTCAAAGCCAGACTACAGTCCTTTGAGAGGCACAACTCTGTGAGGTCTGCACTTTCAACCCTTCTTGCCTGTGCCTTTATACTGTACAATGCAAATATGATTTTGTGCAGAACATTCCAAATTTGGCAACTGTCATGTTCAATCTGTGGTTAAATTGCTGACTGAAGAACTCCACAAGGGTGGGAGCAAGAGATGAACAAACAAGGGGAAACCAAAATGAATTAAAAAACAGTTGCTCCAATACTGAACACAGGAATCTTCAAAAAAGACTAGAAAGCCCAAGCCACCATTATTTTCATTTAAGTGTTCAGTAAATAATTGTTTCCAATATTAAGAAATTGTGTTATAAATCTCAGATGAAAAGACAAAAAACTAGCAATACGCATCATATTACTCTATAGATTATTGCTTCTACAGAACATATAATGTTCATATGTCAATTTGGATTATTTGGCAAATTCTCTTTTTATGGCAGTTGCCCTTAGCTTTTCAAGAGGAAGAGTTTTAGTTTCCTCCCAGATTTTGCTCTTCTCAAACACACTCCCCAGGAGCACCTGAGGCCAAAGTTAGATACCTCTTGTTTTCCTACAGCTGAATACTGAAGCAGCCAAAGGAGGAACCTTACTGAAAGTTTTTCTCAAAAGGCTGCCATGAAGAGGGAACACAGGACAGCATATTGCAGTGCAGGAAGTCCTATACATAAATACACAGATTGTACACTGCAAAAGCAGAGCAAATCAGGTTCTACAACCACATAGCAGCCCTCGCCCTGCTAGCTGCACAGCATGAATTTCAATACTGCAAGGGTTCAGTGGCACTCCCATGCCCGCTTCACGGTGGCTCAGACCATGCTAACGGCTCTATGTGTGCCTCAGCCCAGCCAGCCTGGCTCTCATCACCTGCAGTCAACACCAAATAGAAGTTTTCCAGCAGTCTTCCTCCTTTCATCAAGTACGGAGCCTGCATGTGGAAAACAGACAACACTATCCTAAGTATCCTGAATAGACAGGACAATGATAATCAGGCCCAAAAGTAAAAGCCTCACATGAGAGGTTTCAGACAGCCAAACTGCAGAACTACTGTTCCTTAGCAGACATAACTAGAACTCATTTCAAAGCAGAACAGAAAACAAACATATTGTTGCTAGAAATCTTAGGAGTGTTCCTGTAACACCAAAAGCTGCGTCAGCTGTCCCCTCTGCCACCCCTATTCTATTGTGAAGGGACTCTAAGTGATAGCTAAGGCCAGACAACATATGTAAAGCTTTCCTCTTACCCTCTTATCAATCTGTTTCGAGCCTATACAGGTGTGCAGGCACACTCAAACCTTCTAACTTAGCACCTCACAGAAGTTATTCCAGCTACTGAAAAAGAGAAAACAGAGGCAAGCCAATTCTGCACCGATGATGACATATGAACCAGCAGCTCTTTTTGTAGGGGTAAGGTGACAGATCTGTACGCTGCTTTTTCTCGGAGTACCTGTCTGCATTATGTTGACAACCGCCCATCCATTCTCATGGATGAACACAGACAAAACAGATTTTATTTCTTCTTTATTAGTTTGAAACATGAGAGTTCTCTTGATATTGTTAAAGTGGCGTAAAGCTCAATTTCCAAGTATGCAAAAACATATGACTGGTGGGCTGGAATGCAATGTTTATCAAAGGGGCCTAATAAGGTTTCAGTTTTATTAGGCTATTTCCTGTAAGTTGATATGTGCCAGTTCTTTTCATTAAGACAAGGATATAAAAATTAAAAATGGATTAACTTAATGGGTTCCAAATTACTGTGTTGCTTTCACTGCTTTGCATTCTTTTTTTTAAATTTTAAGCAGTTCCAATTGGTCCTTTTCCAGTACCACCACCAAGAGGCATAAACCCTTAGATACCCAAATTACTGTACTGAACTCACATTCAAATCCAAATCCTGCAAATCTCATTCTACTCTACTACTATAGCATTAAATTTGACATCAGTGAAGCATCATGTTAAACATGTACATGCAAAATGGGGGCCACTGTGTTAAAGGAGAGTTTAAAATATATACCAGAAACTATGGATGAGTTTCAGTTACCTAAACACAGCCCCTCCATGCCTTTCACCAGCCCAGAATAGAAGTGGGTCTCTTGCAGGACATGTCATGTTTGCCAGTGCCATTCGGTGCCCAAATACTAAGGCACATAAAATGGGACCACATGCCTATATCTAGGCAAAACTCAAACAAACATTACTCAAATAATTTTAACAAGCTCTAAAGCACTTCTCAAAAGGGCTTGATCACACTGCACAACTAAGTCTTTTTACTTCTGCCCTCCTGCTCCCTTGGGAAAAAAATGATATTCAGCATTCACTAGTTTCGCAGAATTGAGCTCTCCAAAGATCTGACAGATCTGGGGTCTGCCAGAGTGGCACAAAGATCCCCCTTGGGAAAGCTTCTAGCAACTTAAAGGGGAAAAAATGTTGCACTAAGAATGTCCCAAGTTCACTAAAGGTAAACTGAGAATTCAAAACCTAGTATGACATGCTTTTCTGTCACAGAAAAGACACCTGGGCATACGCAGTACCCATGACTAGAAGTTCCTAAGTTCCCACAAATTTTACTGCAGTTCAAACATATTCAAGGTCCTGAAGTAAGCAATCAATTCTCCCTTGAGGACAGAAATTTTTGAGACTGGGACCAGAGCATAAGTCCAGAAACTACCATTCATTTGTTTAAAAGGCTGTAATACCCCCAAGTGAATCACCTGGCAGCATGCCACAGCTCAGGAGAAAAAAGGGTTCTAAGAAATTCCTCTGTGCATGGGGCACAGAAAAACAAAAACCCTTGTCAATGAACATGGTTGTATTTGGTTTGGTTGTGTTTGGGGCTTTTTTTCATGGGTTTTTTGGATGGTTTTAAGTTTGAAACACAGAAGTTGCTAGTTGTAAAAAAAATTCTGAAAAACCGGAAGTGCTGCATTTGGAAAGATGCCTACTCAGGTATGCCCTGACAGTTTTTCAAGCTTTTCTTCTCTACTTCCATGAGCCAAGGGCTTCAACTTGAATGGGCTACAAAACACTTGTGGCCTTAGACAACTACTCTATAGATAAAATAAACCCGTAATCAATAAACAACTAAACATCTTGGTGCAAACTGAGGGAACAAAATGCCAATAGCATAAGATATCTCCTCAAATGTCATGTTGAGAAAATCAAGATGCTAAAACCAGTTTTATTTTCCAATACAGTGATGTCACCAACATGATATTTTCATTGTTTGCCAGGTTAACAGAATTTATGGAGGTAATTAATGCAGAACATGTGTGCTGAGCTATCCATATGAAAAATGGAATTGCCCCGACTTCGTTTGCTGCCTTTGCAACCAAAACCCCACTAACATCTTTTTTCACTATTTCCATATGTGAGAAATACAAATATTTATAACAAAGGTAAATGCCTAGATGACTGTTCTATCCCCATCTAGCCACAGGCCGGTTTTTCAGACCCCTGTCTTCTGGTTTACTCCTTTACTTCCATTACCTTCCTACAAATGGCTCAAATTTCTATTATGTTCCACAAGCCAAGCATGTCCCTCATGCCTCTTCTCTAGAACTGTTCTCCTTGGTTAGCATGGACAACTTCTGCTTCAATTTCCCACTCTCTGTCCAGCTTTAACCCACCTTTCAGGATTAACACAACCAACTAACCATGGAAAAAGCATATAATTCTTTTCCTGTGTCTTTTTTTCCTGAGCATCAATAGGATCAAAGCCC
>NW_009922180.1:30158-30385 GCF_000696875.1 Nestor notabilis | reverse complement strand
TCAAAGGCAGGGTCTCCTCTACACATCATGATGATTAGAGGATGATTAGAGCGCTGGAGCACCTCCCTTATGAAGACAGGCTGAGAAAGTTGGGGCTGTTCTGCCTGCAGAAGAGAAGTCTGAGTAAAGACCTCACAGCAGCCTTCCAGTATCTGAAGAGGGCCTACAAGGATGCTGGGGAGGGACTCTTCGTTAGGGACTGTAGTGGTAGGACAAAGGGGAATGGC
>NW_009922180.1:0-29968 GCF_000696875.1 Nestor notabilis | reverse complement strand
TGTTGGAACTAGATGATCTTAAGGTCCAAACCATGACAATGTGTTGTCTCCTGTCGTAGGGTCATGGCCACCATGAGCTGGGATCAGGGCTCAGCTGGATATATGACCATCCCTTCCTTCAGAAGGCACTTGGCATTAGAAGTCTCAGTCTTGTTTTCAAGTGTTAATTAAAAGATCCCTTAATAATCACCATATTTTCATCTATGTCTTCTACCCTTTTCAAATGGATATCTACCGAGATAAAGGATATAGCTTCTGGAGTCTAAGAATCAGAATTAATACTGTTTATTCTGTAACATCTATTTAGTAGAAGTTTGTAGAAGATTTTAAAATACATGGATACAAACTTCTTCAGGATATTTTACCAAGTGTTCAATTCCAGTAGCATAAAAAATATAAAAGTATAAATAAAATAATAAAACTGTTTGAAGAATTTTGTAATGATTTTATAATACAATTCTATGACCACTTGAATTTATAGAATTCCCAACTGAGGGAAAAATCTAGAAAACCGCCTCTAAATACCTTTCTCAGGTCATATTATTTTTGATGGAGTAAAATTTTGTCTGGTTTTGGTGGTGTATCAGTGATTTGATAAAAAGATATTTTCTCCTGTTTATCTTGCTGCATTACAGAATTTTTAGGTTTTTTAAGGTTAATGTTATAAGTCTTTGTCAGTGGATGTCCAAGATTCTGATCAACATTTATCAGGGAAGATCTTATTTAATGTATTTCTCTTTCAGATAAAATTGTGAGGATTCATAGGACCTCCCACAATACAGGCGAACTAATGTAAAGGCCAGAAATACAAGGACCAACCATTAATCTTGAAGTGCTCAGTGGGACAATCTGGCTTCCATTTAAGCAAATAAAGTTCACATTGATCTCACAGTAGGAACATGATCAGGTTAATTTATTTACTTAGTTCTGTATGAAGAAAGGTTGAGAAGGACCTCAAGATTAGACTGTGAGGTTTCAGGCCTACAGCAAATTCCATAGGATGAGTCTTTGTTCCCAGGTTAAGACTGGAATCTGTTAAAAACTGTAGAAACAATTTAGAAATCAGCGTGGAAGAAAAGCGTAACACTTTGTGCTTCATAGATTTTGGAATGTCAGTCAAAACACATCTTTTTTTATCGGATACTTTCATGACTTCTTAACCCACTAACTCTTTAAAATTTGAGCCATGTTTTTTTAATGGAAATTAACAGTATTTTGATTAATTTCTGCAATTTGAAAGATTTGACATTACTCATGAAGATCTTTCTTGTAAGTAATTTGTTAATGTAAAGGTACAAATAAACTTAGTGTGTAGAAGTACATCTGTCACTCATGGGTAATACTTCCTCACCACTGTGGACGAGCTATATCATTATAGTTAGTAATCAGAGAGTTTAGCTGTCCAGTTTTAAGATATCAAGTCAAATGTAAATATAAAAGGGCCCTAAAATCCTTTTAACATTTTTATCCCTGAAAAGTTGAATGTTTATATGAACTTTAGCCTCTTGTTTTCTAGCTCTTTCTTTTAACAATCATACCTTTAAAATGCTCAGTTTTCTAAAACCAGAAATCCTTCCCTAAGCGCACCTAGCTTTCACCCTTTACCTGCTGTTCCAGTCTATTTTTAGTCAATGTACTATAATATTGCCAAGACTGTGTTTGCTTGATATCACAAAATTTTTTCAGGAAAACATTATAAAGGAAAAAACATATGGTTTGCTATACTACAACTTAGAAGGTCCCACTCCTACAGTGATATACTTACCAGCAAAACACAGAGGAGCACTATCTCAGCATGCCTTTCTAGCACTGCAGGACTTATTTTGAAATCTATTTTTATAACTGTTGAGTATAAGATCCACTCTCCTAGGAAAGGATTGCCAGTTCTGGATCATTTTGTTAGAAGGCAGCTTTGAAAAAAATCTATTTTGACCTCATAAGCTGCAATTTATATAAACAATAAATGCTTGGTAAAATAACTACCAAACCAACAACAGTTAAATTCACATTTTTACAAGATGCTTATTACTCAGATTACATCTCAGTAGATAAATAATGATTTTGTGTATTTGTCTCAGTGGTGTAAAAGATTATTCTAGACATATTGCTTTGCTTTGAAGAAAAGCAGGAAATTATTATTTCTGAAATCACACAACAATCAATTACCTCTTCAGGATGGCACGTGTCATATAACAGCTACTCCAGTGAGACACCGTTGCTGGAGTTAATGCTGCCTGGGATGTAATATTAATGTGGACAGCACCATGAGGATTAAGTCTGACGTGGAAGGTTGCAATAGAAGACTGAAAACACTTTGGTGAGCTGAAGAGAGAGACTCAGAATGACATATTGACAGGACCATGAAGCTTGTGACATAAAGACCATTACCAATTAAGATGGAGGTGAAGGAAGAACTGGGGTCAAAAGGGCACCTGCCTCGTCCTCTCTCAAATTTGTGCGATTCCAGTTGAAAAAGATGATCCTTAAAAAAAAAAAAAAGAATCACAGAAACCAGCATAAACCCTACAGGCAAAGAAAAAAACATCCTTAGAGATGAGATTTAACTTTGTTATACTTTTGTAATGGATTGACTTCATTAAGGAGAAAATGCGGTTATGGTTGCTTACTGATGTACTAGTAAAAATTCTCTGAGTTTCTACAAATCACCTTTGTGTGTGCACTGCCCCAAAAGAATCAGTAATATATGCACTAAAATTGCACTTATTTCATTTCTGTGAGAGTAGAGAGTGAAGATTCCTCTATCTCTTCTCCAAATTATCTAAACATTAAATAGATATCTAGCCATGGAATGTGTTTTACTTCTTTAAACATTTTTTCCAGTAGTTTTTAAATATATCATGCTGTGTTATCTTCCCTTGGTAATGTTGAGATGTTTATACATCTTCTTCATAAAAGCATGTTTAAGAATGAATTCCCAATTACATTTTTCAGAACAGATGTGATTTCTGCAGTGGATTTAGCAGAATATTAGTATAAAAAAAATATTGGCAACTTACTTAATTTGTCTGTACAAGGCTTTAAAAGCTGAGAAAGAATTTACTATTTATATTTTCACTTGCAATGCTACAATTGTCCCAGCTTTCTCCAAAGATCCAATTAACTGCCTGATAAAACATCAAGTGAAACCAAAATGTATGTTTTTAATTCATACATTAACAAAAAAAAATACATACCACAAAACACAGGAATAAGGGAGAATTAAAGGGCAAATAAAATATAAAATATAAAAATATGCTACCCAGCCATCAAGTGTATGACTAGTAAACATTTCGATAGTCTAGATTTAGTTTATTTTAGTGTAACAATTTTACCCAAAAGTCTGTGGAAATGCAGATTATATCAATATATTGGATAAATGCAACCTGTTCAGTAAACTAATCTCAGGTTCACATTGCAAATATAGTAAGGAAATTGTTTTGTGAAGCATAAAATTACATGTGACGGGACCCCAAATCCCCGTGAATCACACATGCTGCTTTGCTATAACTTCTGATCAAAAATTAGGATTCCCATTAGTCAGAGTTTCTATCAAAATGGTCAATATGCAGTTCTGGAAAAATAAGACATGCATTTCATGTCTACTTGAAGTGAAAAAGCCACCCCAAAACAAAATTAGCAAACAAAAACCATACAAAATATAAGTAATGGTCCTAAAAATTATGGGGAAATGAGACAGTCAGAATCTCACCTCTCCAGAAGCTCCTGTGTTAGCTTAACCCTGGCACGTTAGTGTCTGATATTACGGCTGATACAGCAGAAAATAATCATGTGGGAACGATACAGGAATATTATTTTCTGCTATATCAGCTTCAATTGTACACCAGAAATAACTATTCCCCCTCTGTTGTTAGGTAAATGTCAAACAATGAAGAAATATTTCTCTATGTGTGGAAATCTGAGCCCAGTTCCATACTTTTCAAACATCACATACCAGCTATTTTTCAAAACTAAATAGCATAATATTTTGGGTCAATAGTAGGGAAAAAAAAAAAAAAAAGAGTGAAGTGAACTCAGGAAGAGAAAGAAAAATCTTCTGAAACCATGGAAAAAGATGAGTGGGCCATAATTGTCATAAAATGTGGTGTAAAAGAAATATTTCTAAAACCAATCTGACCAATATTATTTATACTTTAATTGGATATGAAAAATAAAATAAATTATGAAAATATTTCTCTTCTGGGATCTCAACTAAGCTATTTGTCAATGAATGTTCATTAAATAGGAAAAAGAAGTATACAGAGAAAGATATAGAAGTGGAGAAATAAACTGAGAGTTAAAATTTATAGGTTTTTTTAGTCTTAATGCTTTCTATTTGATTTTCACCACAGTAAAATTAAAATGGACTTGTCCATGAGCTGAAAAACTAAAAAACTTAAAACTGATTGCCGAAAAAACAGACTCAGGTAAAGTGGTTAGATGTGGAAACAGAATTATTTTGAAACAATACTTGAATAAATTGTATTATCCATATTTCATGGTTTGTAGTGTACAGCTTATATTTCATGCTACATAGGGAATAGAAACTGATTTTTTTGTTTTCTTATAGGACAAGATGTCATCCCATCATGGCCATAACCCACACTTCATATTCATGTCTTCCAATGGTGAAATGCTGCTGATACTCAGACCAGGGACACTTGGCCGGTATGGGAGTCTTCTAGATGATGTGGAAATACTTTGTGTCACTGTACAGCTAATTATAAGTATCACAATGAAAAAGCTACTAAAGTAGTTAACCATTCCCTTAAGAATCACAAAGAAATCAATGGTAAAGCTAAACCCATCTCTTTTAATATTAATGACATGCATATGTTTAAAAGAGCAAACTACATGACCATGGAATGAAAATGTTAAGCAGTATGCATAGTATCCCTTTCGTTATCTACATTTTAACAGCTGGAATTTTTGAGTAAAGTTTGTAGCTTAATGCTAACACTGATGGTAGACAAAAATTTGGATTTCAGTGCAGTGTGGGGAAGTTTTAAGTGGATCTCACCAGTTTTGATATAAAGCAGGATGTGTATCTCATAAATGCTTGCAGATGCGTCTGTCTGAAAAGTCACTGAAAACGTAAGCAATGGCTTCTCCAAGAGACATTTTTCCACTTTCACCTTTTAGAACAGGATACCAAATATTCTACGGTTGCAGTAATTTACTTCCACCACTGTGGCAGATCAGGTGTTAGGTGTGTCAGCTTCCATGGGATGCCAGTTTAAATGAAATAAGCGTTACACATTAATAATCAGCTTTGACAGCTAATACCATAATTCTAACCCTCTTTTCTCTTTGCGACATTGGAATCCCTTCATAAATGTCAGAAGAAAACTGACAGTTTCCTCACAGATTATCCAACACAGCAATTCAACATTACAATTTATTTTATGAGTAAAAATTATGCAAAAATACATATGGAGGCCTGGGAGTGAAATTACAGATTTCTACATGTAGTTTGGGAAAAGAAATGTGTTTGATTTGTGACACGTATGACTTAGGAATCGTAATGCACTTTCAACCATTATTAAAATAATAATGTTACTTAAAAAAGAAACAGAAGATATTTCCAAGGCATCAAGCATTTTGCCATTAACTCGATATGAATGGATAATTTTAGACAATGAAGAATAAAGCAGGCACTAAGTAATAATGAAAGAAAAGGTCAAACAGAGACATTAAAATTTAAAGACTGCATTTAACTGTTGCAGAAAATAACTGTCTTTAATGCCAAGTGCTGCTTTGCTCTGGTTCAAGACAGCATTTATGCATGTGATTAATTTAAAACATATGTTTACTTTTGTTGCTATTCAGCGAAGTACCTAAGCTTGTTCTTAATGTTGATACAATGGCTGTATCTTTTCACTAAACCAGGGACTTAAAAATATAGAAGCTTTGATTGGGTTTTCCTATGATATTATTTTTATGAGAAAAAATATTTAAATTTTCTGTAGGGGCATTTTTCACTTTAAATTTTTATTATATTCCAGGTAACAAAAAGTAAACCATATCATACTGGCATTTTTTTTTTTAAGGAAATTTAAACCATTTCAGAATTTTTAGTTATAGACTTAACTATGTATGCATATGCTCCTACACTATAACCAAGGTCTGCTTTCCAAGAGATCTTGGCCTTTTTGTCATTTGTACTTATTTTTGTTGTTTTGGTTGGTTGTTTCTCGATTTTTTTTTGGTCTGTGGGTTTATTTTTTTATTATTATTATTATTTTTGTTAGGGGTTTTGGCAGGGGGGGTTTGGTTTTGGTTTTTTTAAGATGTTCATGTTACTTATGTTGGGCAATAGTAAATCATATTTAGGGGAAACACTGTGCGAATTTTTGTGAATATAGTTTTTAACACTGGCTATACTACTCACTATTACTGTAACTCACTGGACAAAATTAATTCATAGTGTAATGATCTCATATTTATTCAGCCTTAGGGTAACAATGACATTACATGCAAAAGCTGTTTGATGCATTTCATTTTCTAAGTGTCATACATTTGAGACTTTTAAAAAGAGAACTATGAACAAGGAGGTTCATATGCAAAGTTCATCCAATAGGAAAGTATAAAATAGAGATGCATTGCTTCTCTCAAACTACGAGAAACATTATTTTAAAAACCTCAATAAAGCCATGTGGTGCTAGTGTTATATGATGCGCTCTCTTCTTCTGTTCAAGTAATTCCTAAAGCACTAAAAAAAGGGAATGCAAACATCAAATATTCACCATTATTTGATAATAGCACCATGTTTGAGGAAGAAGGCTGTTTGGAAGGGATGGGACACGCTGGGACACATTGACTCCACAGGGAAAGAACATCCCAATGGATTGACTTAGTGATTGACCTGGTAAAGTAGACTTTCAACAAGGCTCATCAGAATTGGAGACTGAAGCCCAGAGCAAGAGGGAGAGCTGCAAATGAAGATTGTATTAGAGGGAGATGGCTTCCAAACGGATGTTCACGTCCCTGATCTGAAGCCAGCGTATTCAGAAACTTTCCTTGAACCTCTGTATAAAAGCTGTGAGGTTAATTTTCACTTGCAGGCTTGTATCCTCTTACAGACCCCTTCCATTGAAGTCCATTGCAATTTTGTCCTTGTTCTTTATGAATATGACACCAAGACGCTGATCCCAAAACAGGGGATATTTATCTGTTATTTTTTTCCCCTAATACTATCTTAAAACCAAAGTAACAAGACAATAAAGTATCACATGGTAAAAACTGTGACTTAAAACCTTCACTGAGTTCAGTACCCAGTGGTACACAGTTGTAGCTTTACCAACAGTCTTTAGTGCCATGGAAATGAATATATCTGATGAAATCTCCAAGACAGTGACAGACTTTATTCTGTAGAAAATAAAATTTTAAAATATTTAACATAGCAGGTGTGCTGTTTCTAAACAAAGAAAACATTTGTTGCCCATATGTACTTTCCCATTTATTCAAACAATTTTTAAGTCTGGTACAATCTTAACATCACACCTTTAAAGTCTGGCATTTTGCACATCCATATGTACCCATGTGCACTTACACAGCCTAACATGAGGAACCAAAGAACTTATTTAGAAATTAATGAAACATAAGATTGTAGGTCATTTCACTGGTGTAACTGGATGTTTTTTCTCATGTAAGAAATTGAATACTGAATGAATCCAGAGAAATTTTCTGACCCCAATAGAAATTGAAGTGCAATGCACAGAATATACCTCATCTTGATTTCCATTCTCTTTGCACCATATATTTTTTTTGTATAATTTTGAATGACACTTTTTTGCAAATATTGTTTTGCTCATATATTCTCATAGCATTTCTTTTTCTTTATTTTCTTTTTTGTGCACTCAGTTATCCTTACATTTTGATTTTGACATAGAAAGACACACTGATTACACTATGCAGAGGCTTCTTTTAGGAAAGATGAACCTTGGCTTCCCCATTAAAAAAAAAAAAAAACAAACTGAAAAATCACAGAACATGTCTGTACATCAGCAGAAAATATAATTCAGATATAAGTCTCCAAAACAAACTCTCAACTCCATGACCTGTCTTAATCTGTATACTTGCCTCATCAAGAAGGCATGTGGTAAAAGAAATATACAGTAAAACATCTTGTCTTTGCATAACAGCAGAAAATAACTTGCTGGGTCAGGCCTAAAAAGACATCTCATATCATATAATCTTTTGTATTTAAGCAAACTATATTTTGGTGCTAAGAAAAATATGCATTAGCAGGTAGGTGCCTAATAGATACAAATCCAGATAATTCATTCAAGAAACTAAAAATCTAAAATATGTAGAAAATGAATCCATATCATGGAGTTTGTTTACATGAACCTGCACTCCAATTACTTATAATAATACTAATAAGTTCCTATTGCAACTTAGTGGCCTATTTAAGTCAATATAATACATGCATGCAGATAGATGGGTAGCAAAAGAATGATCCAATGGTGAAAGAATTTTTCATTTCATGAGGTAACATCTTCTTATAGAAATCCAAATACTAATTTTCAAAAGGATCTATGCACTGCCAAAATATTGTTCTTCTTGTTGTCAGAGGATTACTAATTTTTAAAATTACACCTTCCATGTTCACTCAACTTTATTTTCTAAATCAAACGGGGACACAATATTAAGAATAGAGTCCTCAAAGAAGTGGCTGAAACAGTCAGATCTCCGCTATTTGACATAATTAAGATTATTTGGGAGGCAGTATTTCTTCTGAGGATCTGTTTTCAATCCTCTTTACTATCCAGTGACATACTGAAAAGATCAATCGTCCTATGGGATGATAGTGCATAAAATATTACAGACATTAAATCCTCCCTAAAAATTCAGATGTGTTTTTCAGGTCTATGCATTTTATTCCACGGTTAAATGATTAAGACACATTGGGGTCTAATCTGAAAACATGTTTAAAATCTGGAGCTGTGTCAGACTGCTGTCTGCATTTCCAAAAGGATTAGCAATTTGTGACTTGTGTCAAAATATCTGGCCTAAAGTGACAGAAATAATATAGTTTCCTGATTTAATGCATGTGAAATTCTCTGGCAACAGGAAAAAAAAAAAACCAACAAAAAAAACCCCCAAAACCAACCACCCTGTGTATAGAAATCACAAGCATTTATCTTTAGCAGTTCAGAATGTTTAAGCAGAAGGGATTGAACTGCTCAGAATTTTAGGAGACACACCTTTGCATGACCTTAAAGTGGACACATAAACTCATTAGTGTCCAATGGCATAGAATAAGACCATTAGAAAAGTAAATTATGCTTACAGTGCACTAGTGTGATAGTTAGTAGGCACAAAAGTTCCAGGAACCACATACAGGATCTCTAGAATTAAATTGTTTGAATAGTTGTTATATGGAGATACATGGTCTAATGACCAGGTGAAAGTGGAGCTAAAGAAAGTACAAAATTGTTATACAAAAGTGATGGAATTTCTGTGGGGAATTGCACAGTCTTTACACAGAGCCTAGCTAGTCAAGACTTCTACTTTTCCTTGATATTGACAGGTTAAAGTTGTGTTGAGATTGTGAAGGTCACTTCAGAGCAAATACCAAATAAAAGTTATTTCATCTAATGATTGCTATCATAACAACTGGGAACTAAGGTTGTGGGGAAAAAAAAAAGAAAGTAAAAGTAAAAGGATACAGCTCTGTGTTTCGAGCCTAGGCTTTGGTGACGGATGGGGCAACAGGTGTATTAGGCATGGAGAGTACAATGGCAACATTCAACTGGGAATGGATTTCAGAAGGAAAGCAGATACCCTGGGGAAATCCTGTCTATCTCTGCAGCATGATGCCTTAGCCATCAGTCCTTTTGCAGAGCTTCAACAGAGTATGCCAAAGTGGGCCATTCTGGAAGAAAGGGCAGAGGAGTGGGTCCACTGCCTCTTGACAACACATATGAACTGCAAGTAATACTTCTTTTTAGCTCACTTTTAAATCTGGATTAATTTTCCTGGATAGATCTCAGTCAAATAAGGATAATTACCAGTCATAAATTGTAGAAGAATTATACAATACCAAGGGTGCATTTTACAAACCCTGTCATTGTTCAGTTTTTACTGGTTTAAATTATGATGACTAACACCTTACTGAGCAGTACCTCCACTGCTCAAAGAATGCCATAGATTTCACCAGGTGCCGTCACTTAGAACAATGCTTTCTCTCATAAATAAAGGCGGCAGAATCTAAAAATTATTATGATGAGAGCTGGAATATTTTACCTACCCCCATCAAATTACCACACAGGTGGAATGTTTCCTTTTCCTTGGAGTAATAGTATTATTTCTCTGTATTGATTCATTCTCTCCTAACCATCTGTGTTTAATCTTGCAAAGGGAAGGTCTAATATGATGGAAAATTCATTTCATATGGCTGATCAGTTCACATTACCAATCTGCCAAATTTAACTTAAACTGCACGTATGGCCATATTTAGACAGTATTCAAAAGTAATGAATGTCATTCACCTCATTTTATAGATGGAAAGTACTGTCAAACAAACCTGTTGTCTGTGGAAATGTGGAAGAGTGATTGATAAGAACAACTGTGCTGATACAGAATACTTGGCTTTCTCCAGGGCATTTGACTTACTACATAGCTATTTGATGAAAAAATAAGCATTGTAGAATTATATAAAATAAATATAAACTGCTGATTCATCATAGTATAGCTGTTATGCATACATATGCATTGGTGAATTCACCTTTATTGAAGGTTTACTTTTGTTTTTGATAGAAAGATGATTTTTTAATTTAGTAGTGATTTAAACAATCATATGATTTCTTCCCAGTGAAGTTTACAAAAAGACTGAAGAAACATAAATAATAAAAAAGTTAATGAGAGCTCTGGTTTATGGAATGCTCTGAATATTGATTTAAAAGTCAGAAGCTAACAAAGTCGATTTTAGCACAACTGTGTCCAAAGTGTATCTTGGCATAGGGAATACAATTTGTATCTGAAGAGCATCAGAATGCCCTAGAAGGTGAAAAGTTCAAATCCTTGTTCAGACTACTTATATGTATTAGACTGAGGTTCCTCATTTAGGATCTTGGACATCCCAGGTGCTTTGTTACAGCTGACAGTGACAGGCATCTCTAGAAATCTCTTCATTGACCTTGTCATATGAGACTGCTAATTAGGTGCCTCATATAAGTATCTAAGCTGGCATAACTTTGTGGTCCCGAAAAGAACTTTGGGTCAAGTGTGAAATGCTAAAAAGATGCTTCTCATTTTGATGCTGTGCCAAGAACTCAGCACTTAAGTCTATGAAAAGAGGAATCTCAAACAGAGGTAGAGAAGTGTCCTTGCCTGTATACACACCATCAAATATCTTGTCTGTTTCTAGTGTCCACACTTCCAGAACTGGTGAGAATAGTGCAGAAAGTTCACAGGAAGGACACAAATATGACTGAGGAATCCTTGTGGTAGGAGGCTCAGGGAGCTATATTTATTCAGTTTATCAAAAAAAAGTGAAGAGGTCACTTGATCTTTGTGCGTATGTGCTTACATGTGGAAAAGATGTGGCAAAGATAGTGGGAGACTTTTCAACTTTGCTAACAAAAGCATATCAAGGTTAAATTATAGGAAGTTTAAGTTAGATAAATTTCACCTTATGTAAGTGGCTTTTTTGTGACATTGGAAGTTACTGAGTATTAGAACAGCTTATCAGAGAAATAGTGGTGTTACTATTATCTGGATTCTTTGGAATGACATTACATATTTTCCTGAAAATGTTTGAAGTCAATACCTGGAAGAAATTATCCATGCAGTGTGTGGCTGACTATATAAAATATTCTAATGGTCCCTTCTAGCCTTTGTTTTTATTTATGCAATACCCCTTATTCCTTTCCTAACAAAGCATGGGAAGAACAGAATTGCTCTTTCTTCATTATCCTTACTGAGCTTCACATATACAGCTTTTCATTAAGGTAATTATTGTAGCCAACACTGAAGAACTTTAATTTCTCACATAACCGTATGCTTTGGTTCAGAAGGAACTTTTTCACCCTGTTTCACAAGATGTTTGACGGATTTTTTCAGAAGGTTTGGAGATTGGCCAGTTGCAGAGGTTGGGTTGTTATTTGAGCTGGTACAGAAAATCTTTTCTGTGTGTTGCTTGGCTAGTACTTTCTCATTTTCTTAGAAGTACATAGATAAGCCATGGGTTCAGTAAGAAATATTTTTTCAGGTTAGGGCTGATGTGAAGTCTTCAGGTTTTTCTTTTCCCTTTTGCAGCACAGCACCTTTGTTGTATGCAGTGGCCAAAGAGGTAATCTTCACTTGATTAATGTCTATCATGAGCTTAGGTACCATTTTAATGTCTCTTAAAATATTTTCATATTTAACTCACAATTCCTGAAATACTTGAATCTAACTGAAATTTGTGGGTTTGGATGTTTTGATGGAATTTGACAGCCTGTGATGTAGGCATTCAGGCTAGATGATGTAATGAACCCTCTGGTAAAATACTCTATGACGTTGTGTTGCTTGTTTGGCAGCGCTTCATATATATGAGCACTTGACGTTGATCATCACATCACTCAACACACATCACCCATCTCAATGACTAGTTTCATATGAAGTATAGATGCAGAGGCCTACCATAAATAAGCAATTTCATAGTATTTAGGATTAGTCATTCAATCCCATATATAGAGTGAGTTAATAAACCTGGAAAGATTTAGTGGATGATATTCTAACTGGTGGCTTTTTATCCATGCAAAGGAACACTGTCTCTAAGCAAATATTTTCAGGGCTAGATTTTATCACACATATTATCTAATGAAGGAGTGACCAACACCCACTTCAGTTTGGTCAGTGAAACCAGATGTTCCTCCTCTTTAATCCTCTGTAGACTGATAGTGGAGATGAAGTAATAGGAAAAATACTCGGAAAGGGAGTAACTGGGCAGATGATTGTTTGTTTTGATTATAGAAATATGTCAGAAACGATATCCTAAAATAATAGATCTATATACACATACAATTTTGTTTCTTAACAAAAAGCTGAAAGAATGGTAACATTAGCAGGAAGTGTTCAAAAACCATGTAGATGAGATCCTCAGTGATATGGTTTTGTGGTGGTCTTAGCAGTCCTGGGGTAATGGTCGGTAATCTCTTCAGCCGTATTTGGTGGAACTCCCATGTGGACTTGCTAAAGGCGTTTTGTGAATTGAGTTAGTTAATCAAAGAACCACAGAATCATAGAATGGTTTAGGTTAGAAAAGACCATAAAGATTATCTTGTTTCAAGCCCCCTGTCACGGGCAGGGACACCTTCCACTAGATCAGGTTGTTCAAAGCCCCATCCATCCTGGCCTTGAACACTTCCAGGGATGGGGCGTTCACTTCTCTGGGCAACCTGTTCCAGTGTCTCACCACCTTCACAGTAAAAAATTTCTGCCTAATATCTAACCTAAATGTACCTTCTTTCAGTTTAAAGCCATTATCCCTTGTAATGCAGTCTGGATTATTGGAATGCCTCTGGAGTACCCCTACAACCTGTTGCTCTGCTGGATAGAAAACTCATTAAGATAAAATCATTGCCTGACTGCAGATACCTCATCTAATTTATTTAGGGTTCATCATAATTCATGGAGCATATTTTGAGCTATACAGAACAGTAGCGGAGTACTAGCAGATACATGTGGAGAAACAGACTAAGGCAGAATGCACTTATTCCAGTACTCATCTTGTACTACCAAAATAGGGTTTATACACACGCAAGTGGAAATGACCAGATCCAGATGCTTTCCCTCACCCTGTCTCTTGGCATCAAGGGCAACAGGAGGGACAAATGTCAATTTGGGAAGAATGGAAGCAGAGTAAGTTTTTTTTCTGCATTTTTCTTCATCTTCTACATTTGGTTTGAAGACTTATCTCACGTTTTTTCACATAGAATACAGAGGAAGAATTCATGTTCAGTTCATCACGGGAAATTTGGGGTGGAGGGTCTCTGACTCCTGCTTTCTTCTGAAAAATTGTGTTTATTTTAATGACATGAATTCTCTTTTATTTCTGGATGACAGACAAATAGAAATTGGAGGAACCCAACTTTTTCTGACCTGAATGAATTTTTGACATTTGGAAGTGTTTCATGAAGTCAGTGCTGATGAACTCACTTACTGGATGGCAATTAGCTTATGATTTTTTGGTCAAGATTTTTTAATATGTTCTTTTGCAAACATCAATAGTTGTTCTGTCTGCAAAATCAGCAGTCTTATTTTCCCAATTTGTAGTTTATTTCTAAATAGCAGAAAAACCATGGGGTAATTTGCTGAAATGTTTAAACTTGTGAAAGCAACATTCATCAGAGTAGAAGTAATTAGAGAGATAAAGATAAAAAACTGCATGTTGTTGTCAGTGACTATATTTGCATATTTTTAGAATTGTAATATCTGGCAACAGCTGTACAAAAGTGAACAGCCTGGAATTCCAAAGCAATTGAATTAAACCAGTATTAAAATAGAATGACTGCAGTAAACCGTTATATATTTAACCTTTCACAAGGACATATAGAGTATCATAGAATTTATAAATTAATTTAGAAAAATATATTTGGTTAGACTCTGGTGGTACAACACAAGTTTGAAGTAGAATTCGATAGATTCAGTATTTATTGCTTCTTGTTTTATATGATCAACATCTTCAAATATAATCATTTATATTAAGACAAAATGCATAATAACATTACATTTCTATAAAATATGAAAAGCACGAAAGAAGCATTTCAACATATAGAATGTATCAGAGTACAATTTGATGGTGAAAGATTTTAACGACTATTTCAGTTACTACATAGTAAGATTAAGATTAATATTTTCTAGGGAGACTGGTTAGGGAAATGGACCTTTTTACTGTGATTTTCTTTGAGACAGTTAGGTTCTGATTTTCAGTAAGTTCCAAAGAGTAATGATCTGCCAATGAGACAATCAAATTCTGGTTATTTTTTGAGACAAAAATTTCTTTTTGACTTCCCTATTTGTTGACAAGAGCTCAGCATTCTGCAAGACACAGCTCAAGCCTGGTTTTGATAAGGCAGTATGAATCTGTAGTTGCATATGAATGTGAGACTTTATACAGGAGGCAGAATGCTCCTTTTCATAATCTGTATTGCACTTCACAAAAACATGCTAAATACTATATCAGGACACCACACAGTATGATTGTAGTCATAGCTTTGGGATATTCCCACTGTTCAAAGCAAAAACGTTAATGCTTTGGTTTCTTAACAAATAGCTATTCAGAAATGGATGACCTTAAATAAACTTTTGTTGCAAGCCAATAACGAAATAAATTTTCCTGCAACATAGGACTAGTGAGCACCAAGATCAGGAGCCTCAAATGGATGTTTTGTTCCAGTAGATTGTTTCTCTTTGGCTTGCTCTGTAAGTTGGAAGAGAAGAGGTTGTAGAAAATATGATCTCGCTATTCTATCACGTTCTTAAATGCTGATACCTCTATTTTGTATTTATATACAATTTGTAAGTTAAGAACTCTGCAGTATTTACAGAGAGGGTTGTATCTTCCCTTCTCCATCAGCTCAGGAAGCACTGAGAAAGTTATGGTAAAGGTCCCTGATCACAGTATTTCCTCTGTGTTGATACTGCTGATTCTGTATGGAACAGTGGATCTAGCTTCATATGCTGCATTAACTATGTATCAACATACATAGAAATCTACTATAAAGAGGCCCTTTTTACCTCCTACACTATATACCTCAACACATCTGCAAAGCGTCATCATTCATGTATATATAAGCCTCAAATACACCTTGTGCTATTTAAAGACAATCTTTTCAGAAGCAACTTAGTTTGCTGATCAAAGATATATTTTACTTATACTGAAGTCTGATATATTTAATAAAAAAATTCAACGATATCTAAAAAATGTTACTTTCAGCCAGCTGCATATTATGAACTGCGTTTAGATGAATATTATATACAAACATTTTCCTTTCAAACTAAAACTCTGAGTTTCACCAGTTTTTAAAGAAGTTTGGGTTCTGTTTAGAAATGGAATAGTGTCGTCACATTTTTAAGACTGTTTCATTTGTTACTCTCCTTTCCATGACAGTCAGACAGTGAGAAAGAAGCCAGAAAGCTGAGGTGGAAGAAATGGGAGACAGTAATTGGAAGTCATTGAATTGGGGTACTCTGTCCAGAGAAACCAACAAAGAGAGACTGAACTGCAGTTTTCTGAAGAAGGATATTGTCCCTTCAAGCAGTCACATGTTGTCCTTATCAGTCAAAGAAAGCAATATTGCAATTTACCTGCTAAGTCACATACCATGTGTTATTTTTAACCTATCATCCACATGGCACCTGTCTTTTTTAATCGGGATAGTCAGCTTTTCAGATAATGGAAACTAACACAGCTACTTATTAGTGCAGCAAATGTATTTCCTGTTGGTCTACATAAATGCAAAAATCATAATTTTCCCATGACTTGAGTGTGGGTAAAATTTAGAGCCTCAGTTTCACAAGGGAGAATAATAAACAAAAAAGAAGGGAATGAAAGAAGGTGAAACATAAAGGGACGATCATGGCCCACACATTCTTATATATGTGTCTTGTTTCTCATTTTTTGCTTGGTTTCTATTTTTGTTAGCCTTTTGCTTATGCTTTCTTAAATAGTTTTCGTAAATACACAGACATTGCTTATTTCAAACTCTACCAGGAAGCCTGACAGGAAGTTCATGAACAGAGCAAAGAAGATATGCAGTTGCCTTATTTTAAAAATCACTTAATATTTAGTTTCTTCCACAGTTTCAGAGGACAATGTGTTTCTGAAAATCAAATTATTTCAAATGTGTTATGTTGGGTTGTTAACTGCTGAGATGATTCTTATTTTGACAGCAGTTGAAGGTGTACAGTATTGATTGGATCCTTGGAGGCTGTTTCTGATGATGTGGTTCTAGTCTGATTTCCCAAAAGGATGCATCTTTACTCAGAAAAGCTTATTAAAAAAACCCAACAAAAAACCAGAAACCCCACCTCTACATTAAATACCTTAGTTGATTTATATAAGTACATTTTAAGAAGATTTATATCTGCAATTATAATTTATTCTAGCCAAGTGCTTACATTAAGTTAGATCCAGCCTCTGTCCTATGTTTTCCTATTATTGTGACTAATAGACCAATAAAAAACCCTGCAAGTATGGGACAAGCCTGAATTTTAGCTGCTTTAACTCATTAGGTACAAAATTGTCTGCCAAATGTGGAGTACAACAATTAAGGAGTCATGTAAGAGACAGAGTAAAAACGGTTTGGATTGGAGAGCTTAAGCTGAAATTTGTGAGAAAAACAATTACGGGAAACACATTATTTATAAACTGATAAGTAATTCCGATGTGGAATAATTCAGAAAAAAAATCAAACATAATTGAAAATTTAGCTTTTTCCCGATTTATCCAAGTTCACCTGCACAAAACACTAAACACAATACTTTCATGTTTTCTCTACATCTACACATACACATCATTTATTTATAGTGTAGCTTAATGCTGCACGTAGTGATCTTCTCTGCAGTACTATTTCACTCAGCTATAAATGTCATTAAGGAGGTAACGTGCTTGTTACGTGACCAATACTAAGAAGCTGAAGTTTACAAAGAATTATTAAGGTATTCCATCTCTCATCAAACCAATATGAACATGAGCTGGCAGTGTACACTTGCAGCCCAGAAAGCCTGCTGCATCCTGGGCTGCATCAAAAGAAGCATGACCAGCAGGTTGAAGGAGGTGATCCTGCCCCTCTGCTCTGCTCTGCTCTCATAAGACCTCACTTGGAGCACTGTGTGCAGTTCTGGTGTCTTTGACATAAGAACATGGAGCTGTTGGAGCAGGTCAGCAGAGTAGAGCAACAAGAATGATCAGGGGGCTGGAGCACCTCCTGTATGAAGACAGGCTGAGAAAGTTGGGGCTGCTCAGCCTGGAAAATGGAAGTCTGCGTGGAGATCTCATAGCAGCCTTCCAGTATCTGAAGGGGGCCTATAAAGATGTCAGAAAGAGACTCTTCTTTAGGGACTGTAGCGATAGGACAAGAGGTAATGGGTTCAAACTCAAGCAGGGGAAGTTCAGGTTAGATATAAGGAAGAGGTTCTTTATTGTGAGAGCCGTGAGGCACTGGAACAGGTTACCCAGAGAGGTGGCAAATGCTCCATCCCTGGCAGTGTTCAAGGCCAGGTTGGACAGAGCCTTGGACGAGTGTGAGGTGTTCCTGTCCATGGCACAGGGTTCGAACTAGGTGATCTTAAGGTCCTTTCCAACTCTAACCATTCTATGATTCTATGTATTTTATTATATGGTGTATTATTTAATGGAAACCAAACCAAACCCCCAAAATGCAGATTTAGCTAAAAATAGCCAAAATTTTTCTTATTTTTGGGTAAGAATTGCTATATTAGCTTATCTATTAATAAAATTCTAAGATGAAAATAACTCTGAGTTCTTTACATAATTATCCAAAAATATAGTTTCAAGCATTATTGAGTTCCTCCAGTCACAAACTGAATTGTAGACCAGCATTGCATTTCAACAGGGTAAATGTCTCTTGTATGTTTTGTATGAGAACTCTGAGTACTTGAATTTAAATATTTGTTTTTATCCATCGAGGCTTTGCTGGAATCCAGACTCAAGAGTTAATACTATAAAATAAATTTCTTACCTCTGAAGGATGTCCAGCTCTAATAAAAGCACAGAGTGGATCAAAAGCTCCTGTTCCACAAGTCAGAAGATGTGTTCTGTTGTATCGGTGAAGGACACGGATGTAATTTGCACATTCATCCTTTTTTATATATATAAAAAAAAAAAAAAGGAAAATATCAGCATTTTTTAAAAAATAAATTGTTATTTATTATTTTTTTAAATATCTTAAGTGCTCTTAAGTGATATTCTGCATATTGAAACTTTCTACTCTGTTAAATATAATATCTTATTTCTCTCACTTCATGCTAGTAGCTCAGTGCCGCCAATGTCATGGATGGACACTTTTGACTTGAAAAGTCATGGATGGACACTTTTGACTTGAAATAAGTAAGTTTAGAGCACTGATCTATCACAATTTATTTTAGATGCTTAACCAGTTAGGAGTTATTAATTTATAAAACACACTTCAGTGTTTATCTAAGTCCAGAGGTATTTTGCAAATCCGAATATTTGTTTAACTAAGCATTAGTAGATGCACAAGATATTAGACTCAAAACATAGATGTGAGTAGTCAGCAAATGGCTTCTCTCTCAGGTTAAATAAACATTAGCTCAAGAAAAATAACACTAACACAAAAAATAAAGACCACTGCACTGTTAATTTCTTGTATAATTAATTAGTAATCAATTTTTTTTTTTAATATTATATAGCTGCATGCTTTATCTTTTCTCACTGTTCAAACCTTCCTTTGAAGAAGAAATTATTCTTTTCCCCAAGGGCAGTGCTCTGGGACTCATCAGTGTATTTGCAGCTTCATAAATATTACAATTAAAAAATTTTCAAACACCCCTTTGAGATGTGGGGTCATTATCCTTCCTGTGCTAAACTAGAAATAGAGACAGAGAGATAAAAGTATCCATTGATTTTGGACTCCTGAGACTTGGTTTTACAGAGTGCATAACATTTTGCAGTGATTTCTATGTTCAGAGCAAAATTCCTTTTCATTTCCATTCATTGTTCAACATTTCTGCATCTCAGACCCTGAGTTTTAAGACAGTCACACCAAGCTTAAGAAGATAATCATAATCGTATTAATCTTAGCTAACTTTAGCTGTTATAAAGTTTAGACATGTAATTTATGCTATTCTCCTAGTCGTTTTCAGTACTTAACACAGAAGGCCAGACATCTCCAAAAGGCAATTAATTTTATCCTAAAATGAATGTGTAAAACAGAGTGAAGGAATTTCCTTATTGAAAATTTCATGTCCTTCCCTGATGACTACTCTGGTTTCCAGACTGCTATATTTATATAAGAACAATCTTGAGTCTTATTAACCATTAGCAAAACAGAAGATGAGTCTGCAGCAGGGCCCTGGGCATAATTCAGCTTTTGCAAATCCACATTGGGTTCAAAACTAAGACACCATCTTTCTTCCATCTTCAAAACTTTGTGACATTAAGTACAAGACTTCCAACTGCTTCAACAAGTAAATAAGGATCATAAGGAAAAAATATTATTTGCTACATGATTCTCCTTAGCTGTTCACCTTGAATATATATCATGATAATTGAAAGAAGTAGGTAATCTACATAGTTAGGTAACCTGTTGTGCAACTGAGTATTACGTATATACAAAGAAAAATCAACCTTGCAACATTTTACTTTTGGAATTTCTTACTTAACTAATTTATTCTTTTTTTTTAAAGAAAATGAAAAATGATAATAATAAAAAAGGTCTTCTTTCACATAGCATCCATGTGGCCTCTCACCTGGACAAAACTTTGTAGACCTACTGAAAAAACCCTGCCTCTTAAATTGTAAGACAAATTGAGAGAATGAGTTGAGATTAATAGGATGTTATCCTCTCGTAATGGATGGGAAGCTAGCTGAGGGCTGATTCCCTCTCATGACTGTAGAGAATAACAAAGTATGTTTTTTGTCAAAGTGTATTTGGTAGAGTATATATGTTTATGGTTTTGTGACCATTTGTCAGAAAAAGGCAGGTGTGCAGCTGTTCTATGACCTTCGTACTTGGCTGCATCAGGGTGCCTGACCAACAATCTTGGTGAGGACAACAGGGAGATCATAAGAACTGCACAGCCCCACAGGTAAACAATACAGATCTGGCATAAAGACGATTGGTTTTCTAAAGGTATAAAAGAAGCACCCTCTGGCAGCTGAAACCAAAGCCTCACCTATGGGTGTAGGAATTTTCCCAATTACTTGAGACTCCTGGCATCAGCTGCAATGGGGCTTCCCATCTTGGAGTGTGGTCCTGGATGATGATTCGGTGGTAACTGGTGATGTATTTCTTCTTAATTTCTGTTCTTTCTATGCAGTAATGATTTGTGCATTGCTACTTTTCCTCTGTGCTTTACTTACATATATCCCTGATTTGCTTTATTGTACTTATTTACTATATAGAGATATATAACTGATTCACTTTAATGTGCTTGTTTGCTTTAGTGTGCTTGTTTAATAAACTGTGAATATTATACAGCTAGTGAGTGGTCATTTTCTCGCGTACCCTGCCTGTCAGCAGAACACCTCCATACATCAATCAGCACTCAAAGGCAGAGCTGCCCACTATTTATGTGTATTTCACAAACATTTTTGCTGTCTAGTGCTAGCAGAATGGTAGTACATAAGAATTTTATTATAGTTTTCAGTTTTTAAATAGATGTTTTACTGGGCACTGATGCTGTTCCTCTTTCTCCCTCACCTCCAAGTATGACCTTCCTGACATCCCCTCTGTTCTCTCTCAGTGGTGATCTGTCTGGTCTTTACTCCATGGTTTCCTTCTTTTATCCACATATGCCTGCAGCTTTCAATCTTTGTCTTAGAAGTACTGCAGAGGATCTTAGGATTTTGTTTTCAAATGAGCAAAAATTACACATTTTTTCTCCTGTGTGCCTTCAGAGGATGAGGCAGATACCAAATATAGAATGAAGTTATTCTAAACAGCTAGACTTTATCATTTATAAACAAATTAAAATAGGTGCTATTCTGGGAAATGTCAGGCAACTAGGCATTGCTGATGACCTCACTAATAATATCCTGTACACATAACAAGGAAGAGATGAATCAGCCAAGAGAACATTAAAATAAGTTTTCTTCATACTATGTGAATTAGTTAAATGGTGTGGATGCCTTTAGGAGGCTCCAAACATTTATTAATAGATCCATGGAATTTTACTCATCTGAAACTTCTTAGTGTGAAGGAGTTAGTCATCACTACAGCATATGATTTCTGTATCTGAATGATTTCCAGGTCTGATAAAATAATTGCAAGCATGAAAGATCTCACACCACAGGCTAACAGGTGTGTTTCTTGGCACTCTGGATGAGAGCAGAAAGAATTTTTCCTTGGCTTGACCCACATCAGAAAATTGTGGCCTGAGTTTAAGATGATGCACATGTTGTTAAGACTAAGACAAGGTTTTCCTGTCTTATTAATCCGTTACAAGCTCTCCGAAACTGTGTGTATGACTACAATACTTGCAGTTTTACTGCTACAAGATGAACTGATAACTTTTAAAGGTTGTAAAAGTTTGTAGAAGTTGCCTGTTCTGTTATATAGAAAGAGGTAGCAGAGAACAGATGAAGTACCAGTGGTAGCAGAGAACACATGAAGTACCTCAACACCGAGATGCTCTTTATAACATTTTCAGTTCTACTTAGTTAATTATGCCTGGAGTTACAGATCTTTTGCATAGATAGATCTTTTTGCAGGAGAATTGAAAAAAAAAAAAAAGCAAAGCATTGAAATAAGAAAGCACTGATAAGTAATTTTTTTCTGACACTTACAAATGGGACAGGGTTAATTTTAAGACATGTCAAATCAATATTGATTTATGGCTACAAAAATGAAGGTAAAAAAGAAAAGTAATAGGAAAGTTTTTTATTCTAGTTTAGATTCCTTTCAGGTTGAGCAATTTAGCTTACTGAATACTAAGCATGCTAATGAAAATTACTAAGGTTTCCCTGCAATTAATTAATCTTACTCATTCACATAGTCCCATACATTATTAGGTCTCATGTGAGGATCGGAATACAGTTTAGTGTTACAATATTTCCAGCTTCTACAATTTTAACATCTTCTTAAAGACTCTAGTTCTGGAGTCTTGTGATAATTGAAAAATTCTGTGTTTTTCTCTTAACAAAATAGAGACACCGAACTTTCACACTACAGAAAGATGTGGGAAATACATGAAGTTCTTTAAATTATGACATTCATTAAAATGTAAATTTGAAGACTCACAACGGGTTTTAAAAAAGTTTTAATTTTAGGCAATCTCAAGACTGAGGGGCATGCCTTACATTACATTGGAACAGTACCTATATCTGTATTTATTTAACCCAAAGAATATTGTCAAAGTATCAGAAAATAAATCCCATCAAGTAGTGGTGAAGGCAAGATGACACAGTTTTAACTAGTAAAAGCCTATGCTGAGAGGTAGTATTAAATGCAGCTCAAAGAATTAAGGTTTTGGATTAATTTAATATGACCATAAAGTTTGGATAATGTAGAAAATCACCATTTTCAATCAAAGCCACCTGAAATTCCAAAAGGTACAAAAGCATCCAGAAAAATGCAATGAACTTTTAAGATACCTCAAAAAGGATCAGTTCTAGGCCATGAGAGTGCAAAAAGCAAAGTATCATGTTGGGTTTTATTATGATTATCATTATTTTCCAGTCTGGTTCACCTATTTCCTTGATGTGGCCAGTTCTCATGCTTGTACTTCAACAGAAATCTTTATAGCTTCCTAATCTTCACTGGGAATATGTTATGGTTATTTTCAAGGCTGCCTGTTTGCTGTGTTTGTGGGAAAATTTTCTACATGCCCTTCTGTGTCCTACGTTCCTGTCACTGTTGCTGTAAAATTATAATCATTTTCAAATCCTTTGGTACAGTGTGAGCTCTCTCATCTGTGGAATTTATTAGGTGTTGTATTTGCTGTGTTTATGAGGTGCAGATAATGGGCTTGGTACACTGCAAAATTAAAGAGAACTCCCATCCAGAAGAACTTTCATCCTTTGGTGCCAATGATATCAGCTGCTGTATGTCAGTGAGCTTTCAGGTCTTTCCCTGGGAACTGATTACAGTCAAGGCAGTAAATCACAAAACCAGAACAGTTTCGGGCTCATTAATACAGAATATTTTTATTTATATACCATAAATCCTATAGGGCAAACCAATTTAGAGTCTATTTTGTAATTACTAATAATTTAACTGCTTTTTTGTAAGCACTCCAGAAAACGTTAATTTTAATGATAAATTAGAATGTGAAAAAAATTGAACATAAAAGGTGTCTTATGAGTATTGAAATAAAGGGAAATAAAAATTGGAAATGAGTACCTTCTTTGATATCTCCAGAAAAAAAAATGAAGAGAAAGTTAAGATGATCAAAATTTTCATTGCCTCTTTATGAGCTGGTTTGAAAAGCAACTAAATTAATAGTTTATTGTGTTCACAGTAGTTACACATTTCTAAGCTGCAATACATAGAATTATATCTGTGCTTTGATATCTCTGAAGTTTAGGGATGCCTGAACCCTTGTTTTGGACCAGCCAGTGGTATAATTAAAGTATACTTGATTTGTAATTGATGATACTTACAGCATCTCTTCCTTTAATTATGCATTCTTCTGCCTGCAGAGGTGTACTAGGCCAATGGATCTGAAAAAAAACCAAAACCAAAACCGTAGAAAATCATTCAATTGGCAGTCAAATCATGACAATGCAGGTTTTCCACTGGTTTTCAAGTGAAAGGCTCATAGAGCAGAATTATAGAATCGTTGAACAGGTCCCTTCCTTCCCAGGTTGGAAGGGACCTCGAAGGATCATCTAGTCCAACCTTTCATGGAAAAGGCAGCCTACATGAGATTATCTAGCATCCTGTCCTACGATATCACTAAAACCTCCAGTGATGGAGACTTCTCTATATCTCTGGGGAGGTTGTTTCAGTGATTGATTTCACACACTGTAAAAAATTACTTTACTGTCTTTTGGTGCAACTTGTGTTCTCCATGGGGCTCCTTGTGAAGAGAGACCTTCTGTCCTCTTTGTAGCTGTCCTTTAAATACTGGAATACAGTGTCAAGTATCCCCTGAGCCTTCTCTTCTCCAGGAAGGAAAAACCTAGCTCCTTCAGTTTTAATTCACAGGGCAAGTTCTTCATCCCTTTGATCATCATTGTGTCCCTCTTTTGGACCCTATCCAGTTTGTTCATATCATTGAATTGTGGTGACCAGAACTGTACACAGTAATCCAGGTAAGGCCTGACAAGCCCTGTGTAGAGTGGGAGGATCACGTCTCTGTCTGCTAGTAATGCCCTTATAGATGGAGCCTGGGATCTGTATTGCCTTCATTGCTGCAGCAGTGCACTGATGACTCGCATTCAGCTTGTTGTCAATGGGTACTCCAGGGTCCCTTTCAGCAAAGCTGATCCACAGCCACGCAGATCCTAGTCTTGACTCACTATGCTATATACACACTTAATGTACGTTATAAAGTTTAAACAAGCTTCTGTCACAATTTGAACAGTTTCAAAGTGAAATATTTTGTGTTTATTTTTAGATATCTGTAAAAATTTACAATCAAGAAATATTTTTGTTGAGACAATTGGTTTGCTTAGGGTGACAGCAAACAATACAGTTTAAGAAGTTAATTAAATTAAAGAAGTTAATATATTGAACATTTTATGTAAATTCAGTAGAAATATCTCTGCTAAATTGTCAGTGACTTTCAACATAGAGTATTAACATTAAGCTACTGATTTCCTACTTTAAGTGATACTTAGGAAAGAAAATGGTTTACAGTGAAGTTAATGAGGGTCAGCAATTAACCTCAGGAGAGTAGGATCAGCTCTTCGCAGTCAGTTACTAGAAGTGAAGCCAAATTACACAAGCAAGATTTCTTTTCAGCTACCTACTGTAAAAAATTCATGTTTCATTCCAGATGCATGATTTGTTTGGATGAAAACAATGTTAAACAATGACTGATCAGATTGGAATGATTACTTCATTTTTTAGAACTTGTAAAAATTGAAAACAAGAATACATTCAGTTCAGTGACATCAGGTTTGGCTGAAACTAAAGAAGTATCAAAACCTGGATGTCATCACTAAGACATTTTGTCAATAGTCCAATCACAAATTATTTTTCTATCTGGAAAATATTTTACGATTAAGTTCTTCTGCTGGGCTTTTTTCTTCCTTTTTTGTAATTGAATTATCTTAGTTTTCTTGAAATAATTCTAATCCAAGAAAATATGGGGAGAAACTATAAGAAAAGCAAATTGTAAGAAAAGTGGGGGTAAGCTATAAATCCTTGAGGCTTTGTGCTTAAAAGTAAGAGGTCAGCTGTATGTTATTCTTGTCACTTCCAGCAGCCTGTCAGTGTTTGGGTCATTTACTTTACTTATTGGTCAAGGACTGAATAAGCAGCAGCCTGTTCTTAACCCAAAAGACTAGGAGTTAAGAGATATGAATCTCCTGAGACTAAAAGTTTGAAGTCACAGCTTCCACTTCCCAATGGTCTACCTAGGAGGCTAAAATGGGGGGTTGCCCCTACCAGGTGTAGGAGGCTGTTAGGAACAGAGAAACCACAGGAAACAGAGGGAATAAACACTTTTCTCTGTAACCTAATATTAAATACACTGTGTATAGGTGTTTATTTTGATATTTGGATACTTAGCCCTAGTGCTATTGAATGTATTTTACATAAATATTTTCCACTTAAAACATATTGGATTAAATGCATATACAGAATTAAGAGAAAAAGCCACAGATGTAACCCAATGCCTCCACTTTGTATGGAATGTTGAAAAGCAGCTGCAGTATAAGCAACAAGGGTCTGGTTCTTTGCAAAGAATTACAGAATGAATAATAGAGTTATAGAATGGTTTGGGCTGGAAAGGACCTTAAAGATCCTCTCATTTGACATGAGCCATGGGCAGGGACACCTTGCACTAGATTAGATTGCTCCAAGCCCGGTCCAACCTGAACTTGAACACGTCCAATGATGGAGCATCCACAACTTCTCTGGCCAACCTGTTCAGTGTCCCACCAGCTTCATCATAAAAATTTTCTTCTTTGTATCTAATCTGAATCTACCCTTTTTCAGTTTAAATCCTTTGTCTCATCCTGGTGAAAATTCTCTCTCATAAGCCCCATTTACACCTTGAAAGGCTACTACACGTCTACCCAGAGCTTTCTCTTCTTCAGGCTAAACATCCACAATTGTCTCAGCCTTTCCTCACAGGAGAGGTATTCCAGTGCTCTAACCATTTTTGTGGCCGTCCTCTGCCTCTGGACTCCCACTAACAGGCCCATACCTTTCTTGTGCTGGGAAACCCAGAGCTGGGCACAGTACTCCAGGTAGGGTCTCACCAGTGCAGAGTAGAGAGGAAGAGTAACCTTGTTTGACCCGCTGACCACACTTCTTCTGATGCAGCCCAGGAAACAATTGCATTTCTGGGCCACAAGTGCACACTGTTGGCTCATGTCTAATTTTTCATCCACCAATATCTCCAACCCCAAGTCCTCTGCAGGACTGCTCTTAATCCTCTCATTCCCCAGTCTGCACTGATACTGGGGATTGCCCTGACCCATGTGCAGGACTTTGCACTTAGCTTCATTGAACCTCGTGAGGTTTGCACGGGTCCATTCCTCAAGCTTGTCAAGGTCCCTCTGCGTGGCATCGCTTCCCTCAAGTGTATCAGCTGCACAACTCAATTATGATCATTTGCAAAGAAATCTATAGTAAGTGGCTCAAAAAATACTTTGCCAAGGTGTGCTGACTGTACTCAGTGATATTTGTGTAATTATTGCTGTTTTACTTAACTGGCATAACACAGGACATGTTTGCACTGCATGGAAATCCAGATATTAATCAGATGTAATGGTTACCTTTAACCTGCCACATACTATTTTTCCTGATATTTATGCTTTAGAGTCATAACAACTAACAGCTTTAACATTGAATTATAGAATCATAGAATCATAGAATTGTTTGGGTTGGAAAGCACCTTACGATCATCTACTTCCAACCTCCCTGCCATGAGCAGGGACACCACACAATAAACCATGTCGCCCAAGGCTCTGTCCAACCTGAACTTGAACACTGTCAGGGGTGCAGCATTCACAACTTCCTTGGGCAACCTATTCCAGTGCCTCACCACCCTCACTGTAAAGAACTTCTTCCCTTCCCCTATTTAAGTTTGAAGCCATTACCCCTTGTCCAACCACTACAGGCCCTAACAAAGAGTCCCTCTTCAGCATTGATTCTTTGCTAGGATTAAAATTTTTGGCAAGCTGTCAATAACTATTTTTGTGAAATTCTGCTGTGCATTTAGACTGGAATAACATCACACTAACATACATTTTACTGGGCTGCATGCTTGACATAACTATTGGCTTGGACATAATTTCTCAAACTTTTTCACCTCTGCAGATTACTATGAACTAAAGATTTTAATTGCTTGTTTAGTGATTTTTTCTCATCTTGAACCATAGTATTATCATCCTTGATATAGCACTGTATTTGAAAGACAGGAAAAAGATACTTTTACATATACTCCTCATGGGAAAAAATGGAATTATATAGCAGTACAGGCAACAGCTACTGAACAAATTCAGATATGGAGAAAACTTTAGTTGGAGCTGGAATACTAATTAGTGTCTCCAAATAGCTTACCTATTCAGTCACTAACTTCAAAAACAGGATGGCATATCTAACAAAAACTACTAATTTCAAGAAATTATATGAGCTTTATAGCACTTCAAACCAAAACAGACTGCTGTGTCAGCTAGTCTGAACTCTAGTATATGACAGAACAATTAAGCCATTCAAGTATCCTGTCCCTGGTTTAAGCTATTAAATAGTGCTTGATTAACACTTAACTTGTGTTTGGCTAAAGCACAAATTCTGCAAAAAAAACTGGTTATAACTGGATATTACATATATTTATCTACAAATACATAGCCACCAATGGATAATCAAACTCACTGCTAAATTGTGTGCTTCTTATTTCAGTTTGAATATATGTATATACCTACATAGTACTCAAAGTAAACAGAAGCAAGGCCTGCTCTTGAAGACTTGTGTTCAGGCAGTTCTGGAGTGGAAACATAGCTAGATTCACTAGAGGCAGGACGCATTATGAGGGCTCTATAGTTTATTACAGAAGAGACTTAAGTCCTAACCTGGAGCTATCTCATAGTGGATCAGAAATAACATGTTGAAATCTGTCTGCACACGCCTATTTACAGAAGTAGGAGGGCTTCTTTTCAGAGCAAGACCTTTGTAAGCCCTTTGACACAGAAACTAGGAAGAAAAAAGATCTGTAAAGTTTGTGGACAAATAGGAAGTGCAGTATATTTTCAGTCCAAGAGACAAAAAACAAAGGTCATCCTTCTCTGTGAGCTGTTATATCAGTGATGATGAACTACTGCCACTGGTTCCAGTTGCCTGTCAACAAAGATATGCTTTGGCACCAATTACAATGAACTGAAATACTTTTAAAAGTAAATTTGGCACCATATTTCCAAGAAAGTTCTTTATCAGTGTGTTAGATCACTACAAGCCTTAAAGACTTTGGGTCTAATCCCAAATAATTAAAGTTAGTACGTGTAAAGTATGATTCCAAAAGTGGTGTCACAGGGAATAAGATCTTAGGGAAAGCAAAGGTCATGTGGATGGTACCTTCACAGCTCTGGCTTTACACGGATTTCAAGTACTCCTATGGCTTTAATTCTCTTTAAATATTGACATCCACATTTCATATTCTCCCTCTTTCTTGCGTTCTTCACACAGATATTAAGGCAAATGAATAACTATTTAAAAAACTTATGGAAAGATGTGTTAAATACTCTAAGCAAGAAAACTTCTGTGTGTATTATATGAAGGTAGGGATACAAAGACTACAAAAAAATGTAAAACAAACAAGGGAAATACAATGGTGAAATGCCCCTGTGCAAGAAGACATGGAAGGTTTATGCCACAGCTGAGACCTGAACTTGATTCCCCAACCAATGCAAGAATGACAGTAGTATCTTTCTTCCCCAAAAGACTTTTCCCATTTTCTATATATCTTTTATTTACTGGATATGAAAAGTAGTCAGGGTAATATATGCTTAAAATAATGTTGGTAGATATATACATATACACATACACGTACACGTACACGTACACGTACACGTATACATATACATATACATATACGTATACATATACATATACATATACACCTGGTAGGAGACTTGCCAGGCTAGTTGTCCTGGGTTCAGCTA
>NW_009922179.1:53695-58435 GCF_000696875.1 Nestor notabilis | reverse complement strand
GCTTGCACCGAGGGAGGCGGCGGGATTTTAGTCTGTCTTCCCCGTCCTTTCCTGCCGCGGAGGCATGTTTGAGGCCTGCGAAACAGCTCCTTGCCCTTATCGAGCCCGGGGCACCAGCTGACCACGCAGGCGTTACACACTGTCTTCCCACACTGGGATCCCCTGATCCTCTTTTAATCCGTCCCTGGAGACATGTTGGCCTGTGCACTGAGGGGCCGATGTGCTGCGCGGGAGGTGAAACAAGTGTGAGGCACTTGCAAGCTGAAAACGCCAAGCCTTGGGAGGTCTGGTTACCTTCAAGTACCCACCTGCCACAAGCACTTGCACTGGGCACTTAACTGTGAATTGTAGAATCACAGAATGGTTTGGGTTGGAAGGGACCTTAAAGACTATCTAGTTCCAATCCCCCTGCCATGCGCAGGGACACATTCCACTAGATCACGTTGCTCAAAGCCTCGTCCAACCTGGCTGGGTCAGGCAGGGACATGTCCAGCAGCAGGCAGTGCATCCTTCCAAAGAGATAACCGAGAAGGGCCTGACCCAAAGCCCACTCCAGCAGTGGCAATTCTGCCAGGAACATACTTTTACATGGGACAGGTTGTTTTCTCCATAAAGTTGAACAGGCAGTTCCTGACCCCCTGCTCTGCAGCTGAGCTCAGAAAGACAACTTTATCAGCACAAGGAATATCTGCAGCAGGGAAGGCTGGGGTCCACCAAGGATGGAGAGGGACCAGAGGAGGCCCTTTCAAAGCTTTCTGTGACTGCTGGCACCTGGCTGCAAGCCCAAAGGGCTTGTCCTCATCATGGTTTTCACAGTGTCATCCGCAAGCCTTTCTAAAGCATTGCTGATTGCCTCTTCCCCACCTCTCCTGTCCCCGGCGTTTGTTCAGCCTCTCGAAACAGGTGAATAATTTGCAAATCTATTTTAGTTTAATGACACTCTCAAAAAATTATGTTTGTGAATTATTTACTTCAGCAATTGCTTGGGCCCGTCAACTGCTCGCCATGCCTTAATTCACTTTTACCCTAGGCTATCAGAGTGCTTTACACGTGTTCATACACTGAGTCCTATTCAATGTATGCTCTGGTTAATAGTGGGAAAACAAGGGTATTATAGTCCAAGGTCACAGGAGAAGTCTGCAGGAGAGCCCAGAACTGAGTACAGGTTCCCTGACGCCCCAGTTTTTTAGGGTGCTGGGAATAATCGTCATTGTCCTGCTTTTCTACACACATCTTTTATCTTCCAGCTATGAGGCTCTGAGCCTGCAGCACTGACACATGAAGCATCTACCAAGGGCAATGCCACCAGCAGCAGGGGGACTTCCAGCAGGACACCTTACACTCCATCCCTGCAGCATTCTCAGTGGCTTTGCCGGTTGGGAACCCCCTGTATTTTCCCATGGTAAAACCTTGTATCTGACACAGTCAGTCACTAGAAAGTTTAGGTTTTGTCACAGAGCAGCTTCTTGTGGGTGTGATGATAGCATGAGTTTCCATCAAGGAAGCTGTTGCAATTCGTTATTTAAGTATCTTGACTCTGACAGGCAAATTGGGATTTGTGGGGGTTTTAAATACCTATCTATCTCTACTGTTTCGTATGGAAAAGATTTCCAGGACGATTTTCTCACCTGCATGGCTGCAGCTCTGAGCTGTTTGCTCTCCTTGGCTGTAGGACACAGTCCTGTTTACATCCCTCCTTCCTGAGCCAAAAACCTTTTACTCCCTGTTGGGTAGGTATGAGGCACCACACAGAGCAGGTCCTCGCTGCCAGAGCTCTCAGCTCTCCACTGGGAAAGCTACTTCAGCACTGGCTTTGGCAGGTGGGAAGGGAGAGGGCACAGGCTGGACCTGCCACTCCAGTGAAGGAAAACCAGATCATTTACTGAACAGTGTCAGGGTTAAGGGGAGGGACATCTTTTTGCCCGGAGGAGATCACAGCCTGTGGAAAGTATGATAAAAGTGCAAAGGACAGCCCACCTCAGAGCTGCCTCTCTGCACCTGGGGGAATTCTTTTGTTATACCTCTTCTGAGAACACTTCATGGGCTGCAAAGGGATGTGCAGCCCTTGGAAGGAGGGACTTTGGAGTGCTGCAGAGAAGATTTCCCTCTATGAAGTCAAAGTCACTGAAGGAAAGTCACTGAAGATTTCCCTCGAGTAAAGTCAAAGGGCCTCCAGCTGAGAAGCAGAACTTTCCTCCTAAAGAGAGCAATTCTGCTTTTCAGTGGTTGGAGTAAATGCTGCACAATCTGCAGCACTGCTCCCCTGCATAGCCCACGGTCCTGTGGCCACCTGGGTAGATCTCCATCTCCTGGCTCTTTCTGGAGAAGGGGCCCACAGCCAGATAATCTTCAGTTTAGAGCTTCAGCCTTGAAAAGGCTGGAAGAATTAAATATGGCAGCAAGAGAAGCATACAGATGGGACTTGTGGAGGACAAAAGAGTGCTAAAGCCTCTGCCCTGCTATGGAGGACTCCTGAGATATGTGAAAATCGGTGTGATAGGGCAGGGTGACAAGGCCAGGCAATAGAGGAGAGAGCTGTTATTGTCCCTCTGCTTTGCATGGCTTACAGGGAGCAAGGAGAAGGTCAAAGAAACCATGAACCAAAAGCTGGTGATGCCTGTGTGCATCAAAGGTGGGCATCTGGACAGGAGCATGGAGGGGCTGCATGAACCTAGCAAGTGGTAAAGCCATCCCGTGTGTCACAGCAGTCAGGTTCAGATCAGCATCCCACGGGACACAGTAGACCGGGCCCACATGCCTATGCAAGCAGGGAATGCCAGGGCTTGGCTCCTCAGGAGACGAAGAGCAGCGCCTGCAAGTCTGAGTGAGTGGCCGTTATGGACGGAAACTGTGGAAAACAGGAACACGCAAACACGAGAGACACAGGCCAGATGGGGGAAATACAGATGAATTAATGCACAGGGAAGGGAAAAGGAGAAGAACACAGGCATGCTGCACGCCAGCCAGCCCTTCAGCAACAGCACTGCTGCTTACCATTGCCGTGATGAGTGAATGGGAAGTCCTGCTCTGCTCGGTGCAAGTTACTGCTGCTTTATGCCTTTATAATTCTCTCTGGCCTCAAAACCTCCCTCATTGGGTGTCCTCTGTTTATGTTTTATGTCCCATCATCAGTGTTGCTGCAAGGGGACAGAGCTTCGTGCCATTCCTGCCGAGCTTGTTGCAGGCTTGGAGCCTCATTTCTGGAGGTGATCCTGCATTAGTGGTTTTTACATTGAAATCAAGCAGATTTCATCATAATTTGGTGTGGTTTGAAGTGATTAGGTACATTAATTTTTCCCCAAAAGACTGTAAGTTTTTGTCTCAGATCCAGTTGCCAGGAATGTATTTAGGAACGTACGCTGAAATCACCACATACCTGAAGTTTACTATAACTAACTAGGCACAGATGTGCTATTAAACCTGTGCTTTTTTTTTCCTCTTCTCCATCCTATATGGCATGTTACAGCCCCCATATATTAAAATTTCTTAGAACAGATGCTAGGCATAAACAAAACAACCATTACCCTTTTGCAAGAAAACATGTCACATTATCTCCGCCAGTAATCACCTGTTTATAGAATTGGCACCTCTTTTTAGTTTGGAACAGAGGAGCTTCAGATATTTTATTGCTACATTAAGGAAAACACGAAGCACTGCCATGGAAAGGGGATGTTTTCATTTGCTGGTCCCTTGGTGCTTCTTCTGCTGTATTTTGACCTGGTATTTGGGGATTCAATTCTTGAACTACTTTATCATTTTCTAAGCATCCCAAAGAAACAGATGGGATGGATGTGTTTTGAATAGAGGGAAATAGTTCACAACTCCAGGTGGTGACCATTCTGCAAGGACGATGTAATACATAGCAGCATGTAATACACAGTGTCTGTGCAAGGTGTTGGGCCACAGGCTGCTGGGGAGGAGTAATACTGCAGCAATGGAGAATATTTTCCTTTAGATGTAAGGACTCAGCTATTCTGTCTTTTAGATATACCTCAGAGTCCTAAAGTATGACACACGAATGTGCGCTAGAGGGAGGAAAAAGTTGGGAGGAAAAAGCAAAAAAAAAGATTAGTTAACACAGAGGTGGGGTACACCCATTGCCGTGTGTGTTCCTGAACATTGTGAACACTGCCGAAAAGGCTAAGAGGTGTGGCACACAAATTACCCTTCAGAATTCAGCTGCTTTACATTTGGGAAAATTAGGTAGTGCTTCCAAAACTTTTGAAGTGCTAAATATTGTTAAAATAATCCTTACAGCTCTTTACTCAAGGACTTGGCTCAGGATACTCAGCAAATATTAATGAGTTTCTCATCATAACACCCAGGAGAGATGGGAACATATCGCAGTAATTACCCCCGTCACCCAGCTGAGGAACAGAACAGTTAGCCCTCATTTTTCAGGAGAGTTTCCTGACCAAAATATTTGTATAGTCATTCAGCAGAAAAGCTCTTGGGAAGGGCCGGGAGCTCCAGCCGGCCTCACAGCAAGGCATCGACACTGGGGAGGGAGAGGGTCACTGCTGAAGGTAAGGGAAGATGAAAGGGGAATAGTTACGCAGTAGCAAAGCATGTTGGTGTTGGATCTATCCTAATTTTCCTGTTTAAAATATGGATGCTTACTACTCTAGAGAAGGCTAATCCCTGCATTTGTGTAACGTGTAAATGCGTTACATACAAGAGTACACAAATGGTACAATACAGATGTTATCGCAGCTCCACCGATTTCCACAAGAGTACATG
>NW_009922179.1:46810-53682 GCF_000696875.1 Nestor notabilis | reverse complement strand
CTGCTAGTGATGTGAGCTTCACTCATTAAGGAATGGAGTCTCACAGACAATGGAAGTGAGGTCATGACTGAAAGGTGTGCAGCTGGGAAGCAGTCTTCTCCCAAGCACAGGCAAGGTTTTAGCTTGATTCCTCTGATCAAGAAAAGGGGGTTAGCAAGAGCTGTGGATCTCATTAGCGTCACCATGTGGGCTAGTGCTGGTGGCAAACACACTTCAAATAAGGCAAAGAATAGCAGGCCCTCCTCAAATCTCATGTATTAACAGAAGATGTTGATGATCTCCAAGGAAATGCCCACTTCATCATTACTTGTAAGTGCTCAGCAGCTCACAGCCAACACTAAGCAGTCCATCTGGTCATGCCTGATACCCATTGTAGGTTTAACCAAGCAGTAGGATCCACCCTGTCTTTCCACCAGATTTCTAGCTACAGCTCAGCACCATCCCACTGTGACTCCAGATTTACTTTGGCAAGTTTAGATATTGACCTCTTGGAGTTAAAATGAAGGATGAGAGCAAACGCAGGTTGCCCACAGACATTAGCTAAAAATTCTTTGCCTTTTTCGTGAAATAAATTGTAAATCTACTTTAAAAAAGAAAAAAGAAAGGGAACTTCATCTTTAAACTAGCTGCAGATGTATTCTCAGCAATATAGATAATCTAACTTGCAAACACATAGCACGTGCTGAGCAGCCCTCTAGGAGAATAGTCTGAAAGTGGGGCACCTGGAGGAGGAGATGCACAAAGGACAGGGTGATAAAAGTATGCAAAGTAATATAGAAACAGCACAGGTGGTTTAGGACTGTCTCCCCCCTTTGCTGAATGTGCATAAACAATTAGCTGGAAGGTGGCAAATAAAGTATGGATAAAAGGATTCTTATTTATTTCCACTGATATAGCTGGGCTGTGAAAAACACTGCTGTAAGATACAGCTGAAACCCTGAGGTTTATAAGGAGCAAACAAAAATATATACCAATGGCAAAAGCAGTAAATATCAAGAAATAGGGTCTGGAGGGGTTACACTCTTCAAAGTCTTCAAAGCTCTTTGACCAGAGTGTATTTATTGGGAAAATAAAGAAAACCTGCCCTGAAGCAGGTTACCCCCTTCCCCAGCCTCTGCAGCAAGCCCTTCCCTGGGGAGCACGGGTTCACACTGGGGAGAGGGGAGCATCGTTGAAATGATGTGTTTTAATGCAAAACCACAGCACACGATAACATGTCTCTTTTTATAAACACTCTGTGGCATAGTTCCTATTAGTTCCATAAGAACTGGAGTAATATTTATTTAAGTTTAACTCACAAGTTCCAGCTTTTAGCTATGGTAACGTTATTTTTAAATCTTACATTTCAAAAGGCAGTACTATCCTTTCTGAAATACTGCCTCCCTCCTTTAGATCTACATGAGCTGGCTTTATGAGATCAAGGGGAGAAAACTATCTATAGTAGGTTGTTTGGTTTTTCTGTAAGAGACGTTGAACACAGTAGCCAGGGCAGAGCATGAAGAAAGGCTTGCCTGTAACCAAAGTACTCAAAAAGTTCAACAAGAGTTTGCAACACCCCTTCATGCCAGTGCATTCCCACAAAAGCCTCACTCAAAAAGCTGAAATCACAGTCCTTCCCTGTTAAAGAGAAAAAATGTGAGAATGGCTTGTAATTTTTGAACCAGAAAAGCTATCTTTATCTTCCAAAGAACAGCCCCTTGAAGATGTGACTGTCATCCAGGGTTAAAAAGCAGGCAGAAAGCCCACAGAGGGATGGGGCCTCAGCAGCTCAACATCCAGCACCAGGCATCTGTCTCCTCTGGTGAGGGGATGCTCCTGTTATCTATCTGATATATACCAGAGTGTCACAGCTTTCCGTATCCAAACACATCTTGACGCTGGAGATTACACAGATCCAAGAGCTCTGGAGTGAGGCCAGGGACATGCACCCACCCCAGATCAGCTCACCACCATTGGGAGCAGGCAGAGGCAGCATGAAGAATCGTTATCAGAGAGCAATGACATGTCATGGCTGTCTTGAACGGGCCAGGGGGGTCAAAGGATTATGACTCAAATCCATTCTTCATAGAAAAATCTTTTCCAAATGCCTAACTTAAAGCTATGAAATGACACAGGGAGTGTACTGTTATCTGTGGGGTGGTACAGGCTCACCTCTGTTTCAAGCAGGAATCCAAAAAGACTAAAATAGAGCTGAGCAGAGCATCCCTGTTGCACTGTCATGCTTGCCAAGCTGGTTTCCTTTCGCCTCACACCTGCTGGTGGACACGTTTAGAGGACTGAATGGGGATGTGTCTTTAGCCCCACAGTAAGTAATAAACTTGCCCTGTGCATATATATTTTAGTCTTGGATTTAACACTTATTTGCTATCATATAATTTTACATCAGAGTATGCATTTCTGCAGTTTCTGCTGTCATCCCCATTTCTTACCTGCTCTCTACTGGAATTGCTTTTGGAGGGAATGGAGGGGAGACTATTTTCTGGAAAAGCTCTTTTGCTGAAAAACTTATCTAGGCAGCATCATAGAAACATGCTTTTTCTCAATAACCTTTTAAGTTACAGCAACTGTGCAAAGGATTGCAGCACCAACATCAGAATGTCAGCCTGCACCAAAAAGGTCTGCGTGTCTCAAGGGACTGTATTTGGGGTTCAAAGCCATTTAAATCTATTAATTATTAATTATCTTGTAGAACTTGATACTGATGTTACAAAGAAATTGTGCTTGGAAGATAGAGAAATCCAGGTTCTCATACCAACATGCTTTTCTTGTCAAACTGAATTCTTCCATTTCCCTCCTATCCAGGACAAAAGGGAAAATGGAACCAAGCTCCAAAATAATAGAAGTTTGGGAGTTTTATTTAGGCAAAGCCTCATTCAGATTAACCTGAAGGTTTCCATGTGCATTTTATTTGATTTTTTTTTCTGAGGCCACCTTCTATACAATATATGCAGCCCCCAATTCACTAGAGGGCTTCCAGACTCATCAGTGGAAATTACACCTTTACCTTACCATATTTTCTGTGCTTCAGATCAGAAACAGCCACAATGGAACCCTTAATTTATTACATCCTTTCTTTCACTGGCTCAAGCTTCACCCACAGTATTCGGGCATATTGCAGCACTGTGACACAGAAGTGTGATGCAAGCTCTCCTTCAGAGGGATGTTGTTTGAGGATGGGTGCTGCAGGACATTTATACCCTGCACACCCTTTAATCTCATCACCACCCTGCCCAAACCCAGTCACCTCCTCAGGCAAGTCCCTGCACTAGAGGTTCCACATCCGTCTGACCAGATGGTGTGGGACCTCACAAGACCTCCCTTTACCGCACAAAGGCTCTGGGAGCAGAGCAGTCAGCCAGCCTCCAAAACAACTGCTGTTTGAAAGGAGATTAAACCCCCTCCCTGCACATGCAACTTATAGTCAGGCAGACAACATCAGAGAAGCCAAGCTGCATCCACTCCAAGGAGAAAGTTAAAATAGAAATGGGTCTTCTTACTTCAGCTCTGCCTTTTGTTGTGCCCTGCAGGCAGCCTTCACCAGTGACCATGTATCCTCCAAAGCCAGAGTAGGGTTGCTTAAAATGAAAACCAGCACACTCAGCCTTACCTTTTAATTCCCGTCATTTCTAGAAGAGCCCGTGTTCTACTATTCAACATGAACTGAGTGGTTATGAGCAGCACCACAAATCATGTAGGTACTTGCCACATCTCAGAAGGAAAGCTGAAGAGTGAGTTGCGAAGGTTAGTGCATAGCTCAGGTTTTAGAAGTGGCCACTCCATATTTGAGGCAAACAATCACTACAGAAATAACACTACTACTACTTTAACATGCTGTCCTCCTCTACCTAGCGGGAGCCACCTTCCTCTCTAACAATGTCGGATACATGGATGGTGGGAGCTCCAAATCCATTTCAACACCAAGTCAGTGGTCCTAACCTGGCTAGGTTTCTGGGGTACACTAGGCTGATGGTTTTGCAGTGAAAGCACTGAGGAAAGTCCTGTCGAGGGGTGTTTTCTTGTAGAAGTCATGAAGGAAACAGCCTGGGGCAATGATACCATAACCCCGTACAGCTGTTTCTGCAGTGATCATTTGTTCACATCCTATGATGCATTAAAAGAGCAGCTTGGAGCATTTCTGTTGCTGCTTATCCTCTGACTGGGCTGTTGTTAACGCAACACTCACTCAATGAAGTGTTTGGGATGAGGTCCAAAAAAGCACTTAGGTGCCTAAATCCAAGACAGCGATTCACAGCTGCCTAAGGACTTAGGTTCCCCCTTTTGTATGCTCCATCCCAGAACCTCTTTAAAACCCTGGACTTCTGCAATGAGGTGACTCTAGGTGCTGCCATCTTAGCAGACCTTGGCTACCAGAGCCTGCCTCTCTGCCATCCAGCCCTGCAGATGAGATGATTGTGTTCAGGATCACTCAGATGCTCTGTGCCTATGTCCTGAGCTCTGAATTCATCAGCTGTAGCTGCTCTTGCTCCAACTGTGGCTGCTGCTGCTTTTCCCTGTTGGTACAGCCACCATGGAGGGGGAGCTACTGGGTAGCTCTTTGCAGCCAGATAGTTACAAGCCCCCATGTAGCACTCCCTTTCTCCCACTCTTTAAGAGGGGCAGAAAACAGATGTTCCCTCTTCTGCTCCCTTGCTGCTGATAGCCTGACAGGGAACGATGGAGCCAGGTGGACTCTGCAGTCTGGTGGCTGCTGCATGTGTGGAAGCTGGGTGGGTCATGGGATGCCAGGGTCAAAGCCACTCATACTGCCATCAGCCAATAAAGCTGTACAAGAACAGCTTTAAGTCATTCCTAACACAGTATAAAATCCCTCCATTAACCAACTCTTCTACTACATTGCAGAGTATATCTCTCCGTGTGCCTCCTCCTGAAGACAGAGCTAAAGAGTTACAGCAATCTGGTTATTGAACTCCAAGGGCTTTGTAGGGAACAAGAGGGAGCATAGTTGCTCTTCTATTACAGCTTGTTCACCTTGCTTCCGAAAAAGCCAGTTACCTCCCAGGAAGCTCTTGAGGTGGATGATGAGCTGAGGCATGTGTGCTGGGAACTCATTAGTTGGGATGGTAGCACCCTTCTCTGCAGCCCAAGCATCTGTTTGGGTGTTCTGACAGACATCTTGCAACCACGTTCACGTGTCTTGCCATGAGGTCATTAAGCTTTGCCAGGTTTCTCCTCTTGTCTGATAAAGCAGTTAGGGATCTGTGTAACAGACACTTGCACTTTTCAAATCCATGTCTCAGGTAGGGCTCTACACGCACAAGCTGGTTTTCTCATTAAGTCCTTCAGTTCCTGCAGTTTACCTAAATCCATGCTGGACTGTAAAAGCCTTAATCGATGTAACACATTCGCTCCTGGTGATGTCAGGGAGCGGCAATACCAATCTAACAGATGAGCCGATCTGATAGCCAGTAAATTTGGGATGACAAGCAAGGTTTATCATGTTAAAACAGATGCCATCAGCACCCTTCAGTCCTGCAAAAAAGCTCTAATTCTTCATAAAGCTATTACTGAGACATGTAATGAAAACATGAGACCTGAGCTACTTTCTGCTCCAAATCTGCTGCTGCTGGCTTTTCTTCCTACAATCAGGAGGACAGCCTGATGTGGAGGCATGTTTCTGAAATTATTTCAAAGATGAGATTTTGTGTCTTCTGTGCCTACATGTGTTAAAACTGCAGAGCAGCAGAAGAGGGAAGATGAGGGCTACTATGGGGTGGAAAATGAATCTTTTGTAGATCTGTCCATGCATGTGTATCTGGCTCGGCCCCGGCCTCCAGCCATGCTGCGATCCCTATTTCAAAGAGACCATGATTTCTTCTCAAATTACTGGTACTGGCAGAACAGCAGACCTGGCAAGTGAGCTTCCAGGAATGTCTTTATCCCTCACAATCCATGTGAAATAGGTCCAAGTAGTAATATTCTTGGAGAGCCAGATACACAGATTTTGCGAAGTTTGGGAGCAGCAAAGCTATTTGCTGTGACTAATAAAACAGTCACAGTGCTCTTGGTTTTGTTCTGATTGTGAAAATTCTAAAGCAGAAGTTTTCTTTTGTCTAGGTCACAGTCTCTGTGCTTCAAGTTTAGAGCTGTCAGACGCTACTGAGCAATGGGGCTTCATTCAACAGACAGCAGTATCTGATCCAGCAGGTACCATCAGTCTGCTCTGGTAAGTTCAGTGGAGGAGTGCGGAGGAAAGCTTGTCTGAGGACCCAGTGCGCTCTGTTAACACTACTGCAGCTCAGAGTAGCTTACGAATGGTGTCTTGGCTTAGAGGAAAAAAATGTAGGCTTTTAGGGGTGTGTACAAGCATATAAATGATTGTATACAGTAGTAAAAGCTAGTATTATATCAACTGTCATACTTAGTATTCTAGTAATTATGGCTTATTTTGATGGGGTACCTTCAACAGGGAGAAATAAAGGGCATATCCTGAAAATACTGGGAACCAGGTACAAGAAAGGAGCTGCTCATAAGCGTCATTTTTTTTTGCCTAGCCAGACATTGTGAAATGAAATTGCAGTATGAGCCTGCCTAGGAGGGGAGATTTTCTCCTGAGAGTGAATTTTCCCTTTTTTCCCTACACATCTTCAACAGGTAAGTCTCAATGGCCACCCTTAAGAGTCAAAGTCTTTGTGCTCCAGAGACCTAAGCACCCACCAGTTCACCTCACCTGCAATTTAACAGGTTCATCATTTACACTATGTTGTCTCTTTCAAAGGAAATCTGGGCGGAATTAGCCAGCATTAGATTTCAGGTGCAGTGGGAAAATGTGCAGCAGAACACATTTATGATAGAGACAGACTTTTGTGCCTAGGTCCACTGCAGTGGATGTTGCTGAAAAGGGCAGCTTTTCT
>NW_009922179.1:31998-46772 GCF_000696875.1 Nestor notabilis | reverse complement strand
GCAGGAAACAATTATCTGTAATACCAGTTTCCTGCAGAATTTCACAAATCCTTCCCTACAGGGATTTCACCTTTCATTGTTTCCCCTGCACAGGACAGAAAATGTAACTGCAGTGGTACAAAATCAGATCTGAGGAATATTTTTTTCTCTTTTGGAGCACTTCGGCATATTCAGAGCTACCATATACCAAGGTTTCCTTGCAGAATCCACCTTTTTCCACCTCTAGGGACATCTCTAGGGGGAGGGGGGAAACAAGAACTTTGGCTATGTGCTTAGGAATGCAGGTAGGATGACCCTGGGAACACAAGATGGTCCATTTTGCTGTGCCTAGTACCTGGCAGCCTAGCAACAGCAAAACCTGGCCTGCTGACCAACGGGTACAAATAACCAGTTAGATGTTTTAGCTGCATTTCCCATCAAGAGGATGCTTGTGAGGCTGTGCTGTCTGTTGGTCTGCCCCTGGCAGCATGTGGCTCCACCAGCTGCTTTCACCCAGACCTGATGGCAGGGACATTTCAAAGCCATCAAGTCCCCAGGGGTTTGGGACAGGCAACGAGCTGGGTCTGTTCCCAGTGCCAGCTGCCCTTCACCCAGGCAACTGCAGGGGAGGGCAGCAGGAGCTGTAAGGCAGTAGCCAAAGCAGTGTGAAGGGTCAGACCCTGTTCAGGCTCTCAGATCAACCAAACCAACCTCACAGGCTCCTATAAGCAACTGCATCACTGTTCATTCCCATTTGTCCTGAGCTGCTTATTAACTCCAGCCCCGATGGCCTGACAATTCAGGTAAGCTGAATCTGATTTTCCAGCTGAAGGAGCCCTCAGATCTTTACCATTTCCATCGAGATTACACTGTAGAAAGTACATTGCCCTGAGGCCTGATCTTCAATGCCAGCAGCAGAAAGCACTGAGTGTGCCCAGCTGCCAGCTAAAGGAAACTCAGACCTTTGCTAAGCTCTGTCTGTGAAACAGGCAGGAGAAGGAATGTGGGAGCAGCCCCTGGACATACATCCAACTGGACATCTGACCTAGTGTGTCCAATTGGTACCCATAGGTGACGCAGAACGCAGCTCCTGCCTTGCATGGCTGGAGTGGGAAGATGCTCACCCCTTTCCAAAATGCAGGCTGTGCCAGAGGGACATTGGTGGTGAGGTCCTGGTGCCACTCAGGTGAATGGATTCAGCAAGGCATGCAGGAAAGGCAAGAGGCACTCACACAGCTGCGGAGGCTTTGGGGGTAGGAGAGAGGGACAAACAGGGGGAAAAAAATCAATCAGAAAAAAACTCTCTTTAATAGTTTTTGAGTTCTTAGGTACCTGGTACCAGAGATGGACAAATTAAATTCATATTTCTCAAGGAATTTTGTTTTTTAAAAAATGGAAACTTAAAATGCAGGTATTTTTTAAATAAAATGGGGGGGGGGGAAACACAACAAACTTGTTCAAAAATGTTTTTCCTGCAAGAAATGACTAAAAAACTCCCAATGATGAAACCTCTTATTTTGGGAAGAATATTTTGAAGTCACAAAAGTCTGAGTAGTTCTGCTCCCCACCGCAGATGCTTTCAGACATGCCCAAAGCATGTGCATGTGTATATGGAGCTCTGATTTGTTCTTCTTTGGGATGTCTTCGTTGTTTGCCTTGAAGCTACAGAAGAGCTGTCTTGTTCCTCTTCAGCAGAAGGGGATACAATGTACGATGCTACTGTCCAAGAAGCATTAGTGGAAGCACACAGACTCACAATTAAAGCCATGGAGCAATTCTGTAGGGCTGTTAATATAATTTGATGTTCATCCCTGATCATCTATTTGTATTCATGGTCTTTTTACTTGCTAGAATTCTTTAGCAGTCTTCAAAAAAAAAAGAAAAAAATCATTTCCCACTTGAGATCTCAGAGGAACAGGGTAAAAGTGTAATTTGCATGATAATCAAGGCCTCCTTCAAGGGAAGTGTAGGATCTGGGTAAATGAGCCACAACCCAGCATGAGTGGGAATATCAATCAAAAGTTTGTCCGCTTAATTCCAGAGTCCAGGTGATCACAAAGTGCGTGTTTTGTAGAAGCCAGGACAGCAACAGCCAAAGGGGAAAGAATTGTTGCAGTGAGCTCTGTACACCAGAAAGCCCTGCTGAATGGTCACAGGGGAAAATGACAATAATCACAGGCACTAGGGAGCCTCCCCAGACTGCAGCTCTCCAAGCAGAGATGCTCCACCTTGCCCTTGTCCTCACCTTGCCAAAGTCTGGGAAAGGGGCTGGTGGCACCAGGTCTCAGCACCTTTATAGAGGATTTCTATTTTTCAGCCTCATTGTTTAGTTCTCATTTTAAGTTGGACATTTTTGATTCAGTTGCTGCGTAGCCGTGATGTCCCAAGACATGCCACAACACTTACAAAAATCAACAACAGCCAAGTCCTTCTTTGACTGGGAGCAGTCCTGGTTATTTCTGAGTGCAATGGGAGAAGCAGGGATCCTGGCCTTCCTCCGCAGTACATCCTTGAGGAGGATGTAATTACTGAATTGGGTTTTGTAGTCTTTCTGCTGCGCGCGCTCTGACTGACAGCCCGGGCCAACCCACACTTCCCTCCTTCATAACAGTGGAAGCTGATCTGCCTGCAGTGCCAATAAAAACAAATCATCTGGTTGCCTTATGCTCTGTGTGGATGAAAACAGTCATCAGTGGTCTGTGTTCTTCTGTGCTAACTTTACGCCCACAGCATTCTTTTTTTTAAATCAAATTGCAGGATTTTGAAGAGGCTACTATGTGCTGGAGAGGGACGGAGGGCTGAGGCTCAGTGTGGACGATTGGTGAGGTTACAATACATTCGTTGTTCAGTTTAAATAATGGTTTTTCAAATTAGGCTTGCGTGTATGAGAGTAATGTTCTCATTGACTAGAGCGATGCACAATAGACCACCCACAATTTGGGAGAGCGCTATGAGTTTGTCCCTCTGTGGGCAGGCATCACTTAGTTTTCCATCCCCATTCTGTCAATATATTTTCAGCCTGGCCTTAATCATTCCTTCTAGATGAGCTGGAAGCGTATCTGGATCACATAATTTTCCGTAGCAGCCTCATATGCAGTTAAAAGATGATTTCAAGTTGAGAGTCCTCAAAGTCTGAAGTGTTGAGACCTGTATCACTGATTCAAAAATCCAACTTCAGCATTTTCCACTCATTCAGTGTGGGAGTAAATCAGGATTTATTCTAAAGTCAGAGATTTACATCACTTTAAAGCAGGAATAAGTGAACATGCCTTATGTCAAGGGGGAACCATGTGGTAGGTTAATTCTTTTATGATATACTGGGGTTCTCAGCTGCTTTGGAGTAGTTTTGTCACCATCCCTATTATCAGTCTCTCTTCTTTCACAACAAAGTAAGTGTGCAAGCAGCCAAATACGATGCATTTTGTGGAGGAATCACTCCTACTCAGGTTGCATTGAGATAGAATTACATAACTTGAAGCCACCAAGGACACAACCCCCGGTTGTATTTCCATCTGGAACATATGTCCTTCTCCCTTCCCCCATCACTTGTAGCAGAGATGCTTGGACAGGTTGTTATTTATGTCAGTGCAAACTGGTGGTACCAGGCATGTCTCCGCCGTAGTGAAGGGAAGTATTAGCGCCGGCATCAATGCACAGCATATGTATGTGATGAGATAATAGACATCTGGCACTGAGCGGCTACTGGGGCTCTGTAAATCCCTTGTTTTGTAGTTTTGTGCAGAAAAGCTACCTCCAGCACTGTATATGACTGTATAGTCTGGACTAATAAATCAAAGATTGCATTGGTCCTTACAAAGCACAGAGCTGTGCAATGCTGCTTTTGGGTCTCCACCTTAGCCCTTGTGCCCACATGGCCCCCAAGGACAGTGATGCCTGAAGAGGGACTCAGGGAGCTCTCAGGTGTCTGTGGGCTTGCTTGTAAATCCCTAAGGTTTGCTTTGCTTCCTGACATCCCAGCATCTTGGCCAGGCCGGGCAGCTCAGCATCTGCCTTCAGGCTGGATTTGTCCCACCTGAGACCCCACACATGACACGCTGCCTGGCTCAGTCTTCCCACATGAGCGCCCGCAGTCATGGCTGGCAACTCACTGTCCAGAATGCTGGATGTGCTCACTCTTCTCTGGGCCCAAACAGATGTGAATGCCACATCTCCCTTTTCTGGGACAGGAGAGGTGAGTGTTCAGGTCCCTGTTCCAGGTGCAGGTTTTGCATTGCATTCAACTGCTGTTTAGGATACACACCCTAAACACCTCTGTTATTAACTCAAGATTACCATATAGCTAATCTTACTCCAAATCGAGATTACAAATGCCATTAAAATATTCACCACTGTTGACAAGCACAAGAGTAAACAGCTCATTAGAGAGTGCTGTCACTATGGTAAACCTGCTGCAGAACACATAGCATGTTCAATTCTGTGATGGGGCATTGCCAGCTCAAAATCCCTCAGGATGGGTACGGGACCAAATTCAACTCTCTCTTACACTGCCCTACAGCTAAACTGATTTGAGTTTGCATCCCTGTGGGTTTATGTGATAAACTGGTGGGATATCTGATCTCCACTACCAAGAGTAGGAATGAAATGTCTGATTCCTGTGCCTGGTACTCTGCAAATATCTATTTGAGTAGCCAGGTCTGAGTAAAAAAAGAAATTAAATAGAGGGATGTGGAAAAATCTCTTTATGCCTATAAAAGGATCACTTCAAAACCACAGGATTTTGTATAGGAACCTTTTTCCTTAAATAGTAGAAACAGTCGCTGGGTGCATTCCTTCAGTGTAAAAAATGGGGGTTAGAGGAGAGCCGCCGTGTGCAGCAGCAGTTTTGTCTCCTTCCATCTCTCCCTTTCCTCCCCCCTGCTCCATGTGTACCTTGTCTTAGCCCCAGAAACTGTGCTTGTAGGAAGCATGAAAACAGTGTAATTGCAATATATATATATTTATGCACACAGATATAATCAAAACCATACATATGTATATACTGTGTGGTGAAAGAGGAACTGTATGGTGGGATTTTTCTGCATTCTTCAGGAAACAGCTTTCTGTCCCGTTTTCCCACTGAGATAAACAAACCTTGGCAGCAAATTTTGCTGGGTGGCTGACACCCCATCGCGGGCTCCTGCTGCAGGCTCACACCTGCTGCAGCCTCCTCCTGCCTGCCACTGGCCAGAATGCGGGGGTATAAAACCCAAAGCTCTTCGGCAGTGCCCGTACAAGGGCAGTGGGCCAAATCCTGCCATGCAAAACCCTGCTGACATCACGGGGATTAGACGGGCTGCTAATCAGGACAGCGGGATTTACGTCAATCTTTTATTTAGGATGCAATGCCGAGTCCCCCAGCGGTCAGTGTGGGGTGGCTGGGGCTGTGAAGGGACTGGGTCTCCCCAGGGGTGAGCAGCCAGGGGGGTGGCGCTGGGCTTTGGGATGCCCTGTGTGTGCTGCTGTGGGGAGGAGTAGGAATGTGGGACCAGCTCTCCCAGGGCATGGGACCCCTGTGCCTCTCTGAGCAAAGGTCCTGTCGCTGCCTTTTCCAGCTTGGGGCTTTAAGCCTGCAGAAGACAGGATGCAAGAGAAGGTTTCCGTGACTTTGGGGCTCAGTGGCCCCTTGGCAGCAGGTTTGTGTGAGAGTGGGGAAAGGAGTCAAAACTGGAGACGGGCTCAGCTGAGACTGAAATCTTTCCTGGGGGCTGTTTAGAAACCAGGGTGATGTCTTTAGTGCTTTATAAGAGGAGTCTCATGTGTTCACATTAACATGATGAAAATACAATGCAGAAGCATCTGTGGGGATTCAGTCTGGCTCCAGTCCATCTCTCCACCACATGCCTAGGTCAGTCCTTACAGATGTCTGGATAACCTGTTCTTAAAAGCCTCTAATAACAGAACCTCCATAGTCTCCAGAGACAAAGTATTTCTGTGTTTTACTACTCATACTATTAGGAGCATTTCTTAAATCTCTCTTAAATCTTTCTTAACTCCCTCCCAGCCAGATCCAGTACACACCCTCATTGAAACTTCAGCACGTGGCTGCTATCTACAGCAGGGACAGAGAGCTGTTTGTTTACTTTCTTTTTTGCTCAGCCCCTTCTATGCCTGAAAGGCATTACTTCTGCCTTCAAAAACCTGTTCTTTAATCAAACCCAGTTTCTTTAGCCTGCCTTCCTGCACATACCCATGTACACCTTTCTTCAGGAATAGCATTCCTATCCCTAAAAAAATCCCTAGGTGAAGTCTCACACTAGTGGGGAGGGGGGTGGAGCTGAACAGAGGGGAGATGCCTTGCGTGCTGTATTTCTATTTATGTGAGATCGGGGGCTTTTTTGACGACAGTGTGACATTATAGGTACTCAGCCCATCAGCCATCACAACCTGCAGGTCCTTGGAGCCAGCAGCCCAGGCAGTCAGCCCCAGCCTGGCTCAGGGACACTGAGGAGAGGTGTGCATTATCCCCCACTCCCAAAATGCATCTAAGGGCTTTTCAATCCCTACCTCCAGCTTGTCATTCCTGCAACCTACAGCCAGAGCAACACCTGCCAGAGCTGCAACGAGCATGTTGTTGTATTCTCCTATTGCCCAACCTGTCAGTGAAAACATTGGTTAGTTCTGGGATGGAGGGAAACCCTCAGGGTCCCATTCTAGACACTCCTCTATTGAACATGGGTACATACAACTTCTTAATGGCTTCACCTTTCTCGTAACGTTTTCATTCCAGCACCATTTTTGCTCTGTGCTCATGAAAGGGACGATACTGTCAGGGTTGGTAGAAAGCAGGAGAAAAGGGTGCTGGGGTGAGAGTGCACCCACTTTCCCTTGCTCTAGAAAACACCTCCTGAACATTTTTTAATGTGACCTGGCAGCAGACCAGTGCAAATGGCATGTTCTTTTTCCAGTGCTTTGGCCCAAAGTGTGTATTTCAGAGGCTTAAAAGAATAGTCAGTCAATTAAATGTGATAAACGAGGCCATTTGTCACCAGCATTTTAGCTTTTCTTTTAAAGTATAAAACGAGATAATGAGCAGGGCTTGAAAAAATCCTTTGTGGTGTTGGGAACCAAGGGCACATGACATAGAGAACGGATTTTCTGCCTCTCCCATCATGAGAATGCGATCTGACAATACTCCCCCTCATGACACAGAAATCAGAGACAATGTTAGGAGGGGAAGAAAATTGCTAATGGTTGAAAAAACAGGGACATGTTGCAATGAAGATTAGAAAAGAAATGCACTTAGTTAAGGGCAAATCTACCCCCATCGTAAACTTCCCATTGCAGGTGCTGGTAAACAGAACACTGACACAGAGACAGCTGCATAGTACCTTTAGCTTACAAAACAGCCTCAAGCAGCATAGTTACCAACACATGACTAGCATGGGTTATGTGAGCTGCAGGGTCCTGCACCGTGTGGGAGTTCTGAGGCTTTGGGGCTCCAGGCGGTGGGATGATACTCCTCCGGTAATGTCCATAGCTACATACAACACAGGGAGACACCCCGTTCACTGACAGCCATGTAAGCAACGCAGTACAGGTACGTAGCCCATAGGAGTAGTGGCACTTAGGTGGTGTGCCAATTAGTGTGGGTTAGTGTCCGTGGTGGGAGGCTAGAGCTGAAGCTGAATCCAGAGCTAGAGTGTTTCAACCTCTCTTTGAATAAATGGCACCTTTCTGGCAGGCTCCCTAAATATGTTTCCTTCTGTGCACTGTCATTTTCTGTGTGCTTAGGAATTAGGAAACATTTACTCCAACGTGTGAAACCTCTCCACATTTGTGGGACATGAATATATTGACTGTATTGACTGCATTTCACATTGGCGAGTGCGCCAATGTGAAATGTCAGTGTTTGTTTCTTCTACACCCTTTTCCCATCTCCTCTTTGCATCTACCCAGTTGTGCTACCACAGTAAGAAACTATTTTGTTTTTAAACTTACTTTCTTAACCAGTCATCAGTTTATACTGAATACGTTGAGGCAGGGAAGCCAGTAAGTATGGTTGTGCACAAACATGAACAGATGTTTAAGGAGGTGAGAACCACTGACAGTTTGTCTCTGCAACCTATGTTTTATTTATGTCTGTACTGTGCTGCCTTGGCAGCATTTGATTTATTCCTGGGATGAAAACCTTGCCTCTTGCAAACATGGACATGTAATAAGTAATACATACAGTACACAGAAACATGTATTTTAAGAAAAATATCCAGATGTACCAACAGAAGAGATCAAAGTAACTCAAAAGACAAAGAATTAAAATCTTATTAAAGAAAAGGAGGTTCCAGTCAGGTACCAAACAAGTAAATGCCAAACATGCACTTGAGCCAATGACAACATCAGGTTAGCCTCGTTGAGAAGTTTTCAGCTGCTAATGAACTTTAATGGGGCTCTTGGTGGAGGACTGCCCTCCTCGGCATCCCAAGCGACCAAAGGGCAGCAGTGTGCAGCCAACTGCAGCCATGAGAAGGTTTCCAGCACTCATGGTGGCTACCACATTAGCAAGGTCTGTGCCCGACGGGATTTTTCAGATGAGGTTTCAAACAACAGGACCACATTCTGTGCTGTATGAAACTGCTGGTCTGTCTGTCCCTGCCTCCCCTGGAAGCAGGCTCAGCCCCAGCCCACGGGTTGCCCCAGCAATGGCTTGCTGAGAGGGTGGGATAATCCTGCCGAAGCCCTTGGTGGGCTGCCCGTTTCCTCTCCTTCCAACTCGCTTGCTTCCAAAACAAATTCTTGTTGCAAAGGCTCAGGCCCTTTCAACTCTGCATCCCTGCCTGTAACATGATCCCTTTTGAAAAGGAGGTGAACTGGTACAACTCAGTGAACTCGAAAGGGAAAAGATCCCAAATAATTGTTGGAAACGATCGGGAAGAAATATCTCATAAACCAACATCCTAAACCAAACAGAGTGCTGAATGTTGCAGAAGCAGTTAGCTGTGAAATGGTGTGTTTTCAGAAGTACAGTGGCTTACAACAGGCAATGGAGGTGTGGGAGTCAATGCCAACGCCTTTCCCTTCCTCGTGTGCAAAGCCCATGGAACTGCTGCTTACACCACAAGGCGGTTGTGTAAAGGTGCTACCACCATCCATTTCACCAGCAGTGTGAGAGACCCACCACTGAGGTATCTAGCTATGGCCCAAGAAGTGAATGCTCCATCCTTTCTGCAGCAGAGGTTTGCCAGCATCCAACTTCATTTGTCTGGGTTAAGGGAGGAGGATGTGGAGAAGGAGGGGGAGGCTCTGACTCCCAAAAGTTCAAATTTACAGCTTCAAGAAGATAGGTTCTTTGCAAACATTTTCTATAGTTTTCTTCCTCTTGTTACCTCTACAGAAAGTTCAGTATCTTTAAAACTGCATTAGCCTCCCTTAGGGAGGCTTGTTTTCAGATCCCTTCTCAAACCGATTTGGAGCAGCGACATCAAAAGCATGGCAAATCTGGTCCCCTGTTAACTTGGATCCATTTGGAGCTGGTCTGGGCAGTTGGAACGTGCCACAGTGTTCAGAGTCTTTCGAAATATTTACTTATCTGACTGACAAGAGAGTTATTTAATAAGTTATGATGTCTGCAGTTTTGTGTAAACAATTTACAGTGCCATGATTGATGCTGGGCGCTGTTTGGAGAGCGGCAAGACTGCTTGTATATACTGGGCTTTGGTTTGGAGAGTTCAGCCCTAGGACTGGGCAGTATTATACCTAATAAATAACAACAGTTAATCGTTTGGATTCACGCTGTTTCAAGGCTCATAAAGCCACACAAACATGGTCGAATTAAACCGACGCTTCTCTGAGCAGACGCTGGCCATGCAGACATCAGGGACCTCTGCAGGGGTGCCCGGTACAGCAGTCATAGTGCCTGGTTTTGCTTTTGCCCCATGCTTATGCTGTTCACAGCCCTCCAGCACTACTGGCAGAAGGAAACGGCTGGTTTTGTGGATAGGACAGCCAGCATGGATGTGAGGCATTGCACTGCAAACCCCTTCTTCACGTCTAGGAGGGTGGAGTTTGGGTAGTCTTACCATGTCCAAAAGGCAGCTCCAACCCCTGCAAGACTGCAGTGAAATGAGTGGGCTTGCTTCTTCTGGTACAGCTTCAGGTCATGGCACATGAGTGGGTTTCCTCAGTCTTGCATTTTTCAGTGCCTTACTTCACGTCTCCAGGGGCTGCCAGGAGGAGATGGGATTTCTGCTGCAGTGCTTTGGGTCACATCACCAAAGCTCTTTTTCTGGGTGAAAATCTTCCATTACAGGTATGCAGGATCACAAGAAAAACCTATTCCTTGGAGGAAGAGCTGTTCCCACCTCCATTGGAGTGACACAGGAGTGTGATTGCATGGCTCATGGGTGCATGCAGCCCAGCTGGTGAGCCATAGCTACTGCAGATAAGCACAAGCTCCCATGAGGCACCAGAGCAGAAAAGAAAGGGCATGAACTAATGTCAAACTGAGAGGAAGTCAGAGGTTTTGGTTCAGTTCAAACTGGAAACAAGTTGTTTCAATTCTGAGCAATCAAAATGTTTTGCGTCTAGAATTAAGTGACCTGGACAGTTCTGAAACAACATTTTCGGGATCGTGGAGCTCCCTCAGATTTTCTGCAATTTGACTTTCTGACCTAACTGTGCGTAGCGACAAGGGAATGATTCTCAGAAGTTTCCACAACTGGGAAAGTTTCCACTGCTGGGCCCAGTGCAGCCATGTGCAGTGCAGGAGCTATGTAAGTGCTACCACTGAAAGGCAAATGCTTGGAAGGAGAGGAAGAAAGAGCCCTTTCTTGCTACCAAGCAGTGGTTGAGATTGACTAGTACTAGCAAGAAATGGTTAAAAAAAACCCAATCCAAAACCAAAAAAACCCCATTAACAACTTTATTCTGGAAATACTCTTTCAGACACATTCGCTGTCAAAGGTCTACTCCAGATGCTGTGAATAAAGAATGGGAGGAAATTGCCCCTAACACTGACTCAAGATGGGTGGGTAGATGCAAGCTGGATGAAGGCTCCACATGCCCACACAGAGAAAAATATGCTTCCTCTGAACAGAACAAAGTAGTGGAGTATTGACCTGTAACTGTTGAACTGTGATATTACATCCATGTTGCTGATGATGGCCTTGTCTGATGGAGAGAGAAGTACAAGGAGGTCTTTCCAGTTCAGATTGGAAAAAGGAAAAAGATATCTGAGGCAGACTTTCCACATATTGCATTCACCATGGAAGAAAAGTAATACTTTGTGCCCTTGTGATGTTCAAAACTGTTTCTGCAATCAGCCATCAGAAAAGGCTAATTGATCCCCCAGCTTCACCAATAGCATTCACTCTCAAATGGATATATCTTTTCATCTAGTCTGTTGAAATTTGCACTCTGAACAAGAAGGATCTCGAGCAGAACACATGCTGCTTCTTCCTCCCAAGGGACCCTCCAGAGACGTGCTGCACTTAGCAAAGCAAGTGAAGGTTCCAGGGGGACCTGAGGGACAGCAGGCTGATGGCACCACTCTCTGTCTCCATGGAAATATGCCTTGATGTAATCAATGATAAAGAACTGGGACAAGAATAAAAATGATTCAGAGAAGCTCTGGTACTTCTCCTCTGTTTAGCTCCCGCGATTAAACCCACACAGAGCCTAGAATGGGGAGATGAGCCTCAATCATAGCTAAGGAATAGCATAATGAATTATCTCCTTTGCACTTACTTCAGCTGGTGAGTAATCCAATTTCTACACAAACCCATGTTGACTGTGGAGATTTTGCTAATATCTGATTCATCAAGATGCTGGAGGAATGTGGAATTAGAAATGCGGAAGAAGGACTCTAACTCTCTACGGCTTATTCTTCAACATTGGTAATTTTGGGGAAACTTTTTGACAGATAACATTAATACAACCAATACAGTCCAGCTTTAGCTAAAATTAAATACAAGCAAATGGCCTGCTAAGTGAAGAATTTGCATCCTTTCTTCTATGTACAATATAAAAATCTTTTTATTTTGTATGGTGAATCCTTCTTAGATTTGCAGACTCCAGCTGAATAGTACAGAGCATGTTTTATGCCTTGAATGCCTTTTGCTCAGTAAATGCCCAGAACTGCAAGTTATAATTCAAATAGTATGGAAAGGTGTCAGCAGTCTCAGCATTACCCCCCTAGCTGGCATGCCTGTGTTCCCAGCCTCAGCCATTGTGTGTGGGTACCAGTAGGAAGAGACGCTTTCCTGCATCTGAAAGGAGCCAATTCCTGGAAGTTGCAGGGTTATTGAATTCCTGGGACAATACCAATATGACTGTTGAAACTCTGCCCTGCAACTCTGGGAGCTGCTGGCACAATTTGAGGGCTGGGTCTGCAAGGCCTGTGGAGCAGGCACCAGCTTTCAGAGCTGTGGGATCTCCAAACCCAGCAGAAGGAGGTGGTGGCCCACAGCGTGGCTGAGAGGCAGGAAAGCAGTTCAAAATGCTGGGGTCTTTCATGAAAGGCAATCTTGTAGAGCAATTTATAAAGGGCTCAAGGCATGTTATGGTTTAAATAAATATTTAAGGGAGATTCCTCAAGGCCTCAAGGGATGTTATTGTTTAAATAAATATTTAAGGGAGATTCCTCTCAATTTAAACACAGCAATCTGTAGCATGTGGAAAGCAGCAGCATGTGATTACATGTATGCAAGAAGCCAAAGCAAGCCATTATGAGCAAAAGCAGAGGCAGAGAAGAAAGCAATTTCATTTGATTCTGTTTCTTGGAGATAGGTTACCGACAACACTATTTCTGCCTAGTGCCAAAGTGCTGCAGGGGTACAAACCCTGGCAATCCCAGCAGTGGGTGCACTGTGCAAGAAAGCCATTCTGCAAGCCCCTTTGGTGTTTTGTCTGATGAGATGGCTGGAGATAGAATTAAGTGCAAAGTTTAGCTCTGCAGGTGCCCAAGGAGAAGGGGACGAAGGTGGGCATGGCTCATCATGCATGACCCATGACATGCGTTGGCTGGTCTTTGACAGACACACCATTATAGAATCATAGAATCTCAAAATGCTTGGCTTGGAAAGGACGTTAAAATCATCTAGTTCCATGGACAGGGACACCTTCCACTAGACCAAGTCACCCAAGGCTTTGTCCAACCTGGCCTTGAACACTGCCAGGGATGGAGCATTTACTACTTCCTTGGCCAACCTGTTCCAGTGCTTCACCACCCTCACAGTAAAGAACTTCTTCCTTATATCTAACCTGAACTTCCCCTGTTTAAGTTTAAACCCATTACAGCCTTGGTGTTGGAGGGCTGCACATTGCAACACAGTTCACTTTTAAACCGTGATGATTTGTTTGAGACTCAGGGATGGTGACTTGGGCGAGAGTTTATTGTGCTCTGTGGCTACAGAGCTGGAGTTGCCTGGTACGGTGAGCTCAGCAGAGCCGAAGCTCAATGCTGTGCACTGTCAGAGGTTTGATACAAGGAAGTGTTCTCTGCCATGCAGGTGGAAAATGTCAAGGGCATAAAAGTCCACCCAGCAGTAGCAGAAAAGAAGATAAAACAAGAAAAAATCAGTGGTGAGGACAAGGCATATAAATAAAAGTGAAAACACACCAAAAGGCTGTAAGCAAGTAAAAAAATAACTTGGTGAGTTTGAGGTTATTAGGAACCTGTGTATGTCGTAAGTCTCATACATAGATTTGGACTATGGGATTCGCAAGAGTGTTATAAATGAATTTGTAGGAAAAGACTTGAGGGAATCCACGGTACTTATCTCGAGGTGGGAAACCTGAATTTTTGCCTGGGTAGGCGTTTTCCAAATGGTCTTCACCAGTGGAAGAGGCTGAAATGCTCATCTTCACCTTGTGCTAGTCTCCTTCTTTTGAAAAAGGACTTTGCCTTATCAGAAATTAGTTTTTAATTTCTGATACAACTGTGTATTTACTACTCTTCTGAATTTAAGTCACAAGCCAATAGAACACTACATGAATCACTCTTCCAAAATGTCCCTGAAACTGGAGGATTCTGTGAAGGTCATGCAGCCCAGGTGACACGTGTTTCACGGATGCATCTGAAGACATGGCAGATCCCCTGTATGAAGCAGGACATGATTTATATAGGAGAACACTGTTTGGATTATCAAGGTGATTGCTACAAGAGTACTCAGCCAGGGTTGTATCTCGGTAGGAGACAAAACCTGTGCACCCATTCATAAACAAACTTCTTTGACGTTTCACCCAATCCCACATCCCTGGACAGCAGAATAACATGAAGACAAATTTATATATGGGTGTACCTGCAGGAAGGTAGCAAGCTTCTCTCAGGGCTGGGATCAATCTGGTTCTCTCCAGCCATGGGATCTGGAGACCCCGATGTTACTGTACAACCACCTTTAGGAACCCAAGACCCTGTCATAGCTCAGGACAGAAGGCCTGGCCCACACGGTCTGTGGAGACATAGAGGTCTTCAGAGTAGGTCAAAGCTGATCATTTTGAAAAAAACCCATTAATTTCCAAGACAAATAGTTCATGATATATGGCTATTTGGAAACAAATGAGAAATACGGATTACACAAAAGCCCCATTTTGTTCATTGAGGAACCACAGAATTAATTGCACATACTTTAGTTTCCAGCAAAGGCTAGATCCCAAGGCACAGTATTAATGATTGTTGAGCTAGTCATGTCACACATACTGGTTTAAATCAGACCAAAACTGTTGGAAGAGCATGATGGGATAGAGCCAGTAGCATTATTCCCATGATGGGAATAGATGTGGGATAGGAGCAGGGTCTGAATCTTGGGCAGGTCAAGCAATGAAGGTTTTGGGTTAGCACTCATGAGATGACCTCACTCTTT
>NW_009922179.1:0-31988 GCF_000696875.1 Nestor notabilis | reverse complement strand
GGGAGCTGGCGGGACCAGCCAAGGCTGCAGATTAGGGAGCGGCAGCTCTTCCAGGGCTGTGCAAGAAACCTTATGCACAGACCTGACTGCTTCATTCATGATGTTGCTCCTCACTTGTAATCATCACATCAAAGTTGTAACAGCAGTTCCAACAGCTTCCAGGAGTTATTTCTTTTGTGACAACTTCCACAATGACATGCCCAATGGGCATTTCTGGTCCTTTAACTGTCAGTCTCCACCCATCCACTCTCATCCAGCATCACATTTTAGGGCACTATTTGCCACAGTGTCCAGACAAGCATTTTCTTATTTTCTTCCATGACACTTAGGGCAGAAACCTGTAATCTTCCTTTTCCTTTGTTTCAGTTCTCCTTAGAACTCCTTGTGATCTTTGTTTCTACACCATCCTGCACAGCTGAGTCTTGGTGCACATATGGGGCTCCCAGGAGATGATGAGGGTGATGAAACTTCACTGCTCGGTTTTGTGGAAGAAGGGGCTGCAGAGGGTGCTTCATAACCCATAGCCATAGAAGAAGTGAAGGAAGCCACCTCTCCCTGCCACTCCAGCAGGAGCGGAAACAAGCAGAACGCAGCTCCCTACCTTTCAATGTGGAAATAGCGTCAAGTGGCAAAATGGAAACACTGAGACTTCACCATCTGTCTGCAAATGCTGCATATGTATTGCATACAGAAATAGGCTAGAAGAATACTGTTAAGACTGAAAAACCCATGAAGTAAGAGATGCCAGAATTAGGCCTCTCTTGTGCTATGTGTTATGATCACTTCTTAATTAGATGATCACACAGTATTTTACCAGAAGTCTGAGCTTTATCCCATGGTACTGGATGGACTGTCTTCACTGGAGAAGATGTTATACAGAATTCTGTTTTTTTCTTGGTGTTCAGTGTGGTCCTAGGCTTTATTTGTACCCAAGACCTCCTCTCAATAAAAATTACTGATTTTCTCAACACTTGGAAAAGGTCTGTAGCACAACTCCCTGTAGTAGCTGGTGCTTCACGTGTGTCTGAGCTCTGGTACCTCTGGGGGAGGTGTGATGGTGCTTTAGTCACCTGCACAAAATGGAAGTGGAGGGAAGAGACTGGCATGCAAGCAACCAGCTTGATCACATCATGCACCAGTTTGTCAGGGGTCTGGTGTGGTCGTCCTCCTCAGCTGTCCCCCACCACAGTGGGGTCTTCCCTACAGTAAGACCCATGCCCGCATCCACCCTTGCAGGCTTCACGGGTCCCACAGTCCAGTGCTTCAAGCTGAGACCAAGGGGTGACCAACAGACATAGCTGGGGGTGTGCAGAAGTGTTCAGTGCCAGGCAGCACTGGGCATACTCAAGGTAGAGCTCCCATCAAACCCCATCCCAGGAGTGGACATTCAGTACCAGGGTCCTATGGCACATGCAGAGAAGGGGTACACCCCACAGTTACTGACTGCAGTCTGGGGAAAGCCTTAGCGTGACCTGGCACAAAAGACCCTGCAGGGAGGGTGGGGTGAAGCCAGTTCTGCAAAGCAGCGCTCGTATTCCCAAAGATGGGGCAGCTCAGGTTCATGTCAGGTTCTGGCATGTCCAGACTGTCCCTATGGCTCACACCTTGACACACACTTCCTTGTCCCACTCCCAAGCCCCCTGAGCCCCTGACTCCTCATGGGTACCAAGTACTGCCCATCCCAGTCCCAGACGATCCTTCGGCTTTAGCACTCCAGTACCAGACCTTCCCTTAGCCCACCAACCCGAGGGTGCCTGGCTGCCTCCTGGCTGTGCAGGGAAGGTGTCAAGAGATAGTGGTGTTCCCTGCCTGGCTTTCCATTGCCCAACCACTCTTCCCTGAGCAGCATTACGGGGAGCGCCCAGCTTCATCCTGCTCTTAGAGCTGGGGATGGCTCTTGGGCTGCAGAGAGGAAACACAGGTAGCCCAGTCCCTGCAGAGCTGTGGGAAGGCAGCAGAAACTCCAGGAACTTGGTAGCACGGACTGGGTGCACAGAAGCATTGGGGTCGGCACTAGGAGCTGCCAGGATGCTGGGCTGAGCTGGCTCACATGGGAGGGAATCTCAGCAGATTTTGACTGCTCAGTCCTAGTATGTTCCTAATAAGTTGCTATTTTTTCCCTTCAAAGCCAAACTGGAAGAGATTTACAAAGTAAAAAAGAAAAAGAAAAAATGCAGCCCTAACACAAAGCTGCCAAATTTCAGATCTCCTCTCCAAAGCACAGAGGGTAAGAACTATCCAAGGAAAGGATCACCAGGTTCCCCCCTCCTGTCTCTTCTTTTTGTTTTCTTTCCAGTTGGACAACAATGCCTTTTTCCCTGTGCTCATTCTTGGAAATAGCTGGACAGTTTTGGCTGAAATTTTCCAGAAAAGAACTTAGCCCAAGGCAGACAGTCAAGTTGGAAGAACTCAGTCTAAATGGTTCAAGTCTGGCAAAGTTATAAGCAACTGTGAATGCAGTCTTACAGCAGGAGACATATGAGTAACCTTAATCACAGGAGCTGCATGCAATCCCACCTTTGACGCATTCAAAGTCATAATAGCTGATGATTCTGTTCCATTCAGGTGTGTCTTATCACGATTCAGATACGTCACCAGTAAAAAAGCTTTAACTCAGTCATCCCACTGAGCCTTCCCACACCCCTTCCTACTCCAACAGTTCTTCCCATATAACAACTGGTCATACAAAAAAACACAGTTCCCTTGCCTCCAGTATCTGCATGTGAGTTTTGGCTTCTTGGATAGAAGCAGCTGATGCTAAAATGGGATAGCTCTCTGAACTAATGTATTCAAAATTAATAAAAGAAATAAAGCAACACGCTCCTCTGGCAGGTTCCCATGCATATTTTCCATAAAGTTCATTTTTCCGCAAGAACAAATTCTGAGTTTGTGGGGGATTTGCACTGAATCTTGATATGGAGCTTAGAATTCTTGGCACTGCTTGGGACGTTAAAATGACATCAGCTCCACTTTCTATATTGAAATCTTATAGTCGCTGCCTGACCGCATTTCTCTGTTGTGTGCATATTCTCTCTCCTCCGAGCTGCCTCTCTACCACAACATGCCGTACATAAATACCATGAAAAGCTGTGTGTTTGTATTCCTTATAGTCCTGCTTGCCCACCCCTGCACCGGGCACTCAAGCCATAAAGCTACATTTCTTCTACGAACAAAGCATCATTGTTGGCTCAAGGGACGAGGGCACCTTTGCCAGCTGAGAGGCTTCCCCACAGCACGACAGCTCTGTGCTGCGAGGGACCCGGTGTGCCAGGCAGGGTCCTCCTCTTTTCTCCGGAGGAGCAGAGGAGTGGAGTGTGTGCTGCCACGGCGGGATGGCAGAGACCATATCTGACCATCTCAGACAGGGGAGGCCAGCTACTGCATGCAGGATACAGTGAAACCATCCCGTCTCACTCAGGGAAGGGAAGGATGAGCGGAAGGAAGGGGAAGAGGATAGGGAGCATCTCCGGGTGGGACACAAGGCTTTCTCCAGCACTGGCAAGGTAGCACATGGAGCAGCATTTGTTCAGTGCTACATCAGTGGACGGAGAGTGTAAGTGTCCCCCTGACACACACACACTGCCTCATGCCCCTTGCCTAATTTTAAATTAACACAAACTCTGAGTAGCAGTGCTCCTGTGTTACCCAGCAGTGTGACATGCTGTGTTTGAATGCTCCAGCACAGCAGGGCTGATTTTGTACTCAGGAGCAACACGGGGAGAAGCGAGAGTGTTGGGGCTGGGAGAGTTAACAGTCTCCAGCACTGGGAGTACAGTTCCACAGGCATTAGCACAGACATCACGCTTGTTTCCTGGATTTCAAATAAAATAAGGATTTAAGGAAAAGATGATGATTTCCTACGTCTCCTGTGACTTGGAAAGCAATAAGAGCAAATAAAGGCAGTTAATTATCTGGCACGCCACATCCAAACATTTCTGAAAGCACTGTTACTGTAAGAGTCACGCTGGAACAGCATTAGCATATACTCTGTAAACAGACTCAGTGCCATCCTCCGGCATAGCCTCTGCCTCCCGCAAAGGGATTACAGCAGCTGGACAAACCCAGGAGGGACTACACCTGACAGTCAACAAAATGCCAGTTTTAGTCCAGCTTGATCGCAGTAGCACCTGGGTTTGTTGTTTCCTACACTGCTTACATGCTCAGCCTCTCTAATGTGTGACAGAGCATCGCTGCTGCTTGCTTCTCTGTGCAAGATTATCATTTCATCACTTCACTGTCATATGGAAACAGCCACAGATTAACAGTTAAAGATTGTGAAGCCATTTGCCAAACATTTCTTCCTCTAAAAGCAACAACATTTTTACAATTGCATTTGCAACGGCATTTTTGCAATCCCATTCATACACTCCTTTACAAGCACAGGTAACCATATACAGAATGCAGAAAATCTTTACCTTGTGTGCCCGGAGGAGAGAGCCTGGTTTCCTCTCATGGATCAGAAGTAGGATTTAAAACAAACCCAAGAAAGACCCTTGAACAGACTCATCTGCTCAGAGTTCTTTAAATCGCAAGCCTGCTCCTGCTAGCAGCTCTAAGTTTGTGCTCTGAATAGAGGCTGTGTTATTTTAACCACAGGATTTCTAGTCATGGGGGAGGAGAGATGGATTAGGTACGTTTGCAATCTAATGCTTCACATTTACCTCAACTGAAATGAACTACTTTAAGCCTGATGTAAATAAGTACTGCTAAGATATAGATTTCAAGAGCCCACTAACCAATTATGCTTAAACTAACATGCTAAATATCTGCGGAAAATTCCAGAGGAATAAGATAACATACTTTTGTGTTCTTTCCTAAATAAAAGGCATGTGTGGAATTTCATGCTAGATACCATGACAAGTGAGGGGCAGCAGATGAACTGTGCAAACTAACCTATGTAAGGTGCCATAACTCGTAAAACAATATTCCTAACACCTGTTAGCATGGATTTCAGCAGGCATTCCAACAATCTGGGGTTTTGTGGCTTGTAAGAAGTACAAATATGAGGGATTTGAATCTAATATTTCAAAAGAGCAAATAAAGCTCGTTAAGGTAATAAGGCTAGATTTTAGAAGGCCACAAGGTCTGTAGTTCTGTGGGAGCACAGCCATGAGCCCAGTGAACCAGGGCCTCCTCCAGCAGGGATGTAAGCTTGATATCCTCCCTGCAGCTCGTGGATTGCTACAGAAGTTGTTAAATGTGGGCAAAATATTATTCCCAGGACAACGATTTTGGGTTTTTGTTGTTTAACCCAGCTCAAACTCTGCCCTTATTTCCTGCTTTATGACACTTTGGTGCCACAGCTGTTGTGGTTGCAAAGCATGGCTACAGTCTGGGCTTTCAGGGCCATCTCACACCTGGTGGAAAAGACATCTATTAACTTTCTGGTTTTACACATCAGTAAATAACATGCAGTCTTAAACTTTGGGCTGAACTGAGGAAAACTACTTGGAGAGTAAACGCTAGAGGAGAGCGGACAAATTCCAATTTGTCTTTGACAGCAGAGGCTTCAGGAACACACGTTTAATTCCATTTTGAATAAAACCTGGCTCTATAAATAACATTATCTTACACTTACATAACACTCTTCCTCCCAAAGCATTCCCGAGTGCTTTGCAGATGTAATCATCCCGTCTGAAAACCCTGGGCAGACCTCCCACCCCGACGTGGAGGCCAGCAGCGCTGCCCATGCAGGGCAGGAGGGAGGCAGCAGCAGCTCAGGCAGCTCCTGCCCGTCAGCAGGAGCCAGCAGCTGGCTGGGGCAGCATGAGGTATGAGTTTATTGGGTCACCTGGGTACCACTGGCTGCAGGAGAGCTCACTTTGATGTACAGGTTTTGTATCGTTGACGACCAGCAGTGGTTAAAAGCCTGTTACCCAGCTCAGCCTGCAGGTTCCCCGAGCGGTCTGGGGCAGCTCCAGAGATGCCAGCCTGCTTCCCAGAGCCCAGGCTGAGCTCTCTGAGCTCCTCCAATGCTTTTTTCCACTTGGCTCACCTGAGCTTGGGGTTTTGCAGGGTAGGTAACTGGGATCCCAAGCACCTGTGCCATGGTCAGGGATGTACACCTGAGCTAGAAGCAAAATGTTCCCAAACCTTCCATCCGTATGCCTCTGGCTCATCAACCAGCTTCTCCTTCCACCAGCTGATCAGCTCTCTCCACCCCAGTTGGCTTGCTTTGGCGTTGCTGTAGTTGCCATAAGACCAACCCCGCTGACGTTTCCCAGCTACAGGTTCTACCTCACTCCTGCATGGGACCCCACAAGGAAAGCAGGCATGAGCAGTGCTTCTGGGGCAGGTCTTGCTACAGCCCTCCTGGGGGGAACTCCAGCTGGAAGAGCCCACGTGTCCCAGTTTGCAGAGGTACTGGTGTGACAGGCACTAGAGCTGTGCACCAATACTGCAAGCAGCTGGAGAGGACTTTAGGAAGAAAATAACCCATGTTGTGCTCCTGTGCTCTCTGTTCCACCTGGATGGAGGATCTTTGCATGCACAAAGGAAGTTTCTTTGCTGCAGAGTGGTATATTTTTTTATTTTTGCTTAGCTGGCTTGATAGGAAACAGCAGGAGGAAGAGAGGGCAGCAGAAGCTGCTCTGCAGGTTGACCTGAAAAGAGTCCATTTTTCCAGAGAAGCTAAAAAAAAACAGAGGGAGGAGAGAAAGCAAAAATAATTTTGCATTAAGTGAAAGCATTTGATCCTAACACATGGTTTGGTTTTTCTAGTGTATCTCTTGGGTCAGACTGTACTCAATTTACAAGAAACAGCGCTTTAAAAACAAACATAAAGGAAATGAAGAGTTTCATTTCTAAAATGTCAAGGCAAGACATTTCAGCATTGCACATAGCTGCTGTTTCTTTGGGATGCGGAGAAAAATAGTAACAGAGGGATGGTTTAGTGTTCGTTTCCTTTCTCCTCCTAGGCAAATCAACAGATTGGACCCAAATTCACAAACTGGTTCCTCCAAATTGTGGTTTTTACCTCCCAAAAGAAGAAAATCAATCTGTCTGAAACCTTTGCCAGATTTAGGCTGACACAGCAGCCAGCATTGGAAGGTGAACATCTACCTACTGATGAGGTTTGTTATTTTCCTCTCATGCCTTGAGGCAGCTCAGACCTGCTCCCTGCCTGACACGTCCTCCTGCTGTAGTGCCAACCACAAACGTGCCCACTGCCTCCAAAACAGAGCAACAAAGTCAGCTCTGCATAGTTTCTTAGAGCTCTTTCCTTCTTCATCCAACCCTAACTTTACAGATCTTAGCTGGAATGGCTGTTTCCCAAGTGTAAACAGCAACAAATTATTCCCAGTCTGTGAAAGGAACATTCCTTTTCAGCACCCTCTGTGCGATGCTGGATATCATCTGCACCGTAATCACACCAGGCTGAGGTCTGTAAGCTGTCCTGCTCACCTGCCTTCCATTAGAGCCTGCGGAATAAACCATGGCCCATGCTAGAACTCTTTAGGCATTTGGTTTTGCATTTTGGTCAGCACTCAGATGAATTGAGCAACAAATGAAAGGAAGGAACTGTAAGGGACAGTGAAGTAAAATTTTGCAGCAGCAAGAACTCCCACACTGGCCTCCCCTTCTGAGATAATGGGATGAAGAATTCATAATAGATGTTGCCAATAGGAAATTACATGTTAAAGGAACCTGGATAGTCCCTACCTATTATTTCTCCTTTTTTTATAAAGTGAACTGAGAATTAGAGATAAAAAGTTTCCATTTCCTTTCAATTAGGGAAGCGCTTCTAGAAGTGATATTGCCAGTCCACACTGTTAAAAGGTCTTCCATTAGGATCTGCACAAAATCACAGGATTGATCTAGAAAACACAGGCTTTTGAAAAAACAAAACCAAACTATGCATCAGGAATGGTAGCAGGTCACATTTTCGCAGTTCTGCCCTGCCATTTTGACATGTGGTACTTACTTTTGTTGTAAAAGAAAGCAAATGTTTTCTTTAATCAAAGTACTCTGGGAACTGAAGCCGTGAACCAGCCCCTCCCAATTTCAAGTACCATAAGACACAAAATTGTGATAGCTGTTGAAAATAATTACAAGAACAAAAGTTAATTTAAGCTGATGCATCTTGAATTATTTTCTTTCTGGATTGCAGTGCTTGTTTCCATTCTATTTATTTCTAAACTTATGTCTATCCAACCGTCATTGAACATAAACCACCAAATGATGTGAGAAGCGAAAACTGAACGATCTTACAGTTAAGCACGAGTTAACCCAGGGAATTCCACCAAAGAGTTTCCCCTTAAATATAAGTCCATGATAAAACAGGTGGGGACTGGGTTTGGGTGGCTCTGGCCTTGTTGGCTGGCACAGGAGGGGCACTGGCAGCCATTGACCCTATGTGGGCATTGCCTTCCCTCTCCACACCCAGCAAGTCTTACCCCTACCATGAAGAAGTTGCACCCACTCAACACAAAGCATCTCCCAGTTAATGACATCAGGAATCTGATCTCTGTTCATGGTTATGTGGGACCCTGCTTGATGCAGGCAGCCCCAGGCACACACGGAGAGATGACAGGTCCAAGGGGACATGGAGTGGGGGTACCCCCCAGCCTAGGCCCAGGAGATCCATGTCTGCTGTGCAAGAGCAGGGACACGCTAGGGTGGGCTGAGCACCGCAGCCAGGCCCTGCAAGAGCTGCCATGGTTCTGGTGTGATGAACAAATTCACATCAATCTCCACCTGGAACAAGAAGTTGTGTAGGAAGGTTTACCTTCCCCCCCTGCCCCAACAATCAACTTAGTTTCACATTGTGGAAACCTCTTAAGGTGTGTTGAACATTAGTACATGAGTAATGGGCAAAAACCAAAGCTCTTCTTGCCCTTCAATGGTGGATCTCCAGGGAAGTCCCAGGCTCTGCAGAGGAGCAAAGGATTAAATGACTGAATCACCAGGGACCAGGCATGAGCCAAGGAGCTACTGCGACTTCAATGGAGGTGACCTGCTGTCCTCAGCATGCAATAAGGAAAGCTGTGGTCACCTTCAAGCCTTGGGGTACCTCACAGCGCTCCCAGGAGGGGTTCAGTGGCACGGCACAGGGCTGCCTCAGGGCAAGGCTCACGTTTAGTTATTTGAATTGCCAGAAGTGTAAGCCTGCCCTGTATCCGCAGTTGCTCAGTCAGGTGGGAATTTGTGTTGCTTAGCAAGATATTTCAGTTAAATTAACAAATCTAGAGGAAATAAGGATAATTATCTCTTCGCAGATGCTGCCCCACTTCTACATCCCAACTTTCAGCTTTTTCTGGCTTGCTGTATGAGACAGAATGAGAAAATCCATGCGGATCTCAGAAGAAAGAACATGCATTTCCTGAAGGGAGCTTTTGGATGAGATACGTGAAAACCATGCTGTATAGACAGCTAACTTTCACTGGGGAAAACACTGAAAATACTCCTAGAGAAGAGCCAGGTTTGCTTAGCAATAGAGAATTGCCAGTAGCAGTGCCCAGTGAGACCTTCCACTTCAGAAGATGTTACCTACAGTCTCACCAGCTGGGCAGATGTGATTGCTACAACTAAATATGCCTTTGTTAATAGGTGCCTTCTGAGGTCTCAAGCATATTAAATCCCAACAGGCAGGCTCATCTGTCAGCAAGGAGCATTTGCACTAGATATGCGACTCCTATACAGCTGGAATTTCTGCCCTGGAGAACTTGCGTTACTAGAAAGCTCTGCTGTTGAAGGGGGAGCTCTTTGCATCTCCTGCAATGTTTATATACTCATCGTTAATGTGGAAAGGAAGATGACTTATTGTGACATTCAGAATCAAAAATGAAGACAACTGAGTTCTGATTTATGAGATTAACAGTTTTCTCTGCATCAGCAAAGGATTCACGTTCTTGCGGTCGGTTATGTGTATCTTCAACAATGTGTTACATAAAAGCAGGTTTCAGGTGCAGCAGGTATTTTTAGGGGTGTCAGCTCCTGCTTCACTTTGTGAAGCCTGTTTGAACTCCCCTGCCTTATACTGTACCCTCCGTAGCATGAGCTGCTCTGCACATGCACTAGAAGCCATCACGGCAGTGCTTGTCAAGGACCCAGAAGCACGAAGCCAGACTCTCCCACTCTTTTGCTCCTTTCTGAACTCCTTCACCATATGGGCTATATTGGGTTTGCACGGCAAGGTTTGGGAGGTGGGAGGGAAGAGGGGCTACAGGGGTGGCTTCTGTGAAAAGGTGCTCAGAGCTTTTCCTGTATCTGATGGAGTCAATGCCAGTCGGCTCCAAGATGAAGCTACTGCTGACCCACAGCCCACAGGTTTCTTTCCCACAAACTAGTCCAGCTGCAGGACAGAGTGCCTGGGTTAGAAACTGCATTCAGTAAGATGGGAACAAGTAACAGAGGTCCTTGTTCAGCTGGAGGTGTCAGGGCACATAGTGAGGAAAAGGAGAAGCAGCAGATGGAGAGGAAAGGAAACCAGGGGTTTGGAGTAGGAACCTGAGAGGTCCTGAAATAGAGGCTAATGAGGAAAACAGAGTCAGCAGAGCTCTTTGCTGAACTCAAGAAAAAGTTGATGTTCAGGCAAAGCATGTGATGGCTCTTGTTCGGTAGTTCTTCTTTTCTCTCACACCTCTGATTGCAGGAGCGCAGGGACCGCTGGCAGGTCTCTGTATCATGGGCTGCGACATGAGCCATGTTAGTGGAAGGTGTTATCACACCGCTGATGTCTGGTGGTGGTTACGGAGTGTCACTCAGTGCCAGAAAAGTAAATTCAGAGCCAGCCACTGGGAAGGGAGCAGGTCCAGCCTGCCGGCCGCTCCTCCAGGAAAGGGACTAAATGTTGCTAGTGAAAGGAAGGGTGGGTCTGACCCACCAGTGAGGATGGAGTCCTGTCTTGGGGCCTCTGTGGCTCCTTGGCTATTTCTATGTGACAGTTCTTGATGATTTTAGCAAGTCAGGAGGCATCCAGACAGTAGGGAGGGGAATAAGTCTCATTTTAACACATCCAGAACTGCAGCCTGTATCTCTAAGAAAGCCTTTGTTCCCTACCTTGCCTTCAGCTATTTACCTGCAATTATTTCTGTTACAATTAGCTGTCCAGGCTGCAGTGTGAAAGCCTGTCTGAAGGAAATGCTGAGTTAGAGAACATACTGGATTAAAAGGGAGGATACGAATGTTTTGCCCGAAGTGTGGCACCGCACCAATGCTTACCCCTTGCACTGCTTGCAGAGCGGCGTTTAAGTTTTGCCATTGGGTTTTTTTGCCAAAAAAGTTATCCTGCATATGCTATGATAAGACCCGGGGAAAGATGCTTCACCAGCCTGGCCACAGGCAATCTCCAAGCCTTCAGTATGCCTAGCAGCCTGGAGGAATTTGTTCAAAAGTTATGATGAAGTGTGCATGGAAGATCCAATATCTTACTGAGCACTGAAGTCCTCTACACTACTGAGTGTGAGCAGGACCAGGTGCATCTGTCTCTACCTCATCACAGTCATACCAGCCCTGAGGACATTTCCTTGTAGAGAGGTTCTGTCCTTCCCTAGAGCTCCCCCAGGAAACATGCAAAAGCTCCCAAGGAATTGCAAGGTCTGCTTTGAGCTCTTTTTCACTTTTTCTTTAATTTGCTCTAAAGCACGACAGCTAAGGCAAGTGCTTTCCAGACAACTGAGGGGCCTGAGTAATGTACTTTGTCTCAGAGATCAGGATTTGATCCCCAGATGTAGTGCAGACTCCCTGTATCACTTTGGCAAGTCACTTTGTGATGGATTTTCATACACTTGGCACTAATGCTAAGTCATTACAATAACTATATAAGGCAAGATCCCCAGAAGAGCTCATTTCCCCTTGTCCAGAGTTCTTTGGAAAAATTAGCCATTATTTTACTTACTAAATGGGAGCTCAGCTCTTCTGAAAACCTGCCTGTTCTTGGCAGCCCTGAATTCTTAAGAAACTCTATCCCGACACCTCTCTTCCTCCATTCCCATCTGCTTGTTGAAAGAAATCATATTTCCTTGGAGCCCTTCTCCTGTCTTTTCTATTCCAACCATGAGTTCCTGGTGGTGATACCTCTCTCACATGAGGTGTCTCAACCTCTCTGGCATGATAGGGCATGCACCTCTGTCACATGCCTGCCTGCCACTGTTACACAAATACATATCATTAGTAACAGGAGACAAACTTGAAGAAGCAAACTGTATAGAGGAAGGACACTAAAAAGGGAAGTGAAGCATCATGTTAGATTCCTCTTTGGTGCACTTTAATCTGTTTTCTCATCTAAGATTGTGGGTGTTTGGGACTTATTTCTGCTTTGTACGCTTGGAAGATTAGAAGGCACATTTTCTGGTAAAAGCAGTGTAAATCCTCCTTGGGTTTTTAATGATGAAGATGAATAAGATGAGCATCAGAAGGAGCAAAATACCAGGATTTCCCAGGAAGTATAAAGAAAGTGAGGTCTTGCTCTTAAGGTCAGAGCAAGCTGAACTTTCCTCATTTTTATGGCCACAGTAATTCTGCTTGATTTTTTTTTTCTGGAACTGGTGTTCAGCACAGGATTTCTCAGATGAGGGAACTGCTCTTTTGAGCTATGGAAACTTATTCACGAGCAAATCTACGAAGGTAGTTGCACTGAAATTATACACTGCCCCTAGCAGATCAAAACTCATTCCCACCTGTTTGTATTCCAGAAAACCAAGCCTCACGCTGCTGATATGGGTCACTCACTGATTGGCAGTGCACTAATGGTTAGAGGCGATGTTGAAAACCAAGGATATTTTTGGCAAAGTTCTGATAATCAGGCCTGGATTTGTGCTAAGATCCAAGAGCTCGCAGCAACCCTTCCCACCAAAAATCGCAAGCAAGCATGATAAAATTAAAAGGAATAACACAGAGGCAGCAGATGAGCTTGCAGCTCCATCCATCACAGGCACAACTTGCAGTGCTGACAAGATGTGAACTTGAATGCCCTGTAGAAAGCTGTAAGTGCCAGTGGCTTCTTCTAAAGCCTGCCCTGTAGACCATGCTGTGGATGTACCTGCACTAGCTGCAAGGGATCTTACAAGGGAGCCGCTGCTGATGGAGTCAGGGTCAGCCCTGTCTCACGGCCTGTTCCCAGCTGCCCACAGCAAGCCAGGAAGCCACAAGTCTTATTTTGGGCACTGGTCACTTCAATATAGAGAAAGCACCCCAAAGAGATTAGCAACTGCATCGACATCACAAGTCTTCATAAAGCACAGAGCTGCACCCCTGTGCTTGCCCCTCGCTGCCATTGAAATGCAAGTTTTCAGTGTTTAATCGCTGTTGGAGACGTGGTCAGGAAGGAGTCCTAGACAGTGACAGCAATGTAGTGAAATTTCCCAGTGAATAAAAGGGTTTATGAAGACCGGAGTGGGAACATTTACCTGAGCAAAACTAAAGTGCAAATACTGTAGTTGCATGCATTACCCCTCCTGAGTTTGAGGCTGGTAATAAAACAAGTGGGTCTCTTTTCTTACCACCCCCCTTACGATGCATTTCAGATCTTTACAAAAAGCAATGTCATGCCGTGTGCAGGGAGTGGCCTGGATACAGCGTCTTTGGGTTTTAGCTAATCTCTTCAAATCTATTTAAGACAGGAGCATTTTGAAGCTCTTACTCTCTGAGAACTACTTGGCAGCTCAAATTAAATGAATTAGGCCAGGCTCCAGAAGATATGACGTTGTCACAGCAGGGTTGGCAGCAGCCCTAGCCAGCATCCTGATGCCCATTCGCAGATGGGGCAAAAAGAAACACGATGCCCTGACATCAGCCACATGAGATGAATGAGGTTTCAAAGGAGTTTTCTTCTCAGAGCATGACCAGCTCTCTGGGCACAAACCTGGGCTGCTGTGCTCACCACTGCTTGGTGGGTCCCCTGCACAGATGTGAGCAACTGGGGCCTGAGGGCAGCAGGGAAGAGGAAGGCAAGGTGGTATGCTGCCAGAATTCAGGCCTTCACAGCATGTTCCATTATTGGTCAAGATTGGCTCTTTGAACTCATTAGACTTTTTTCTTTTCCTTTTTGCTGACATGCTCTTTTAAAGGAGATATGACTGCACTTGTTATCGATACCCAAAAGCAAAGTGGTTAACCAGTGATCATCCAAATATATCTCCATGCACTGGTATTCCAGAATAACAGAAAGTCCATAAACAGGGTTTTTTTAAGGATTCTTCTTTGAGGCAGGGAAGAAAAACAATCTTCTGCTCTGGGAAAACTCACAGGATTTGAAAAAGCTTAGGAAAGCTCTGCCCTGAGGTGCCTGCTCCGTTTGCCTGCAGGAGCCCAGCTCCCCTAGGAGGGCTGCTCCGAGGAAAACAGGGAGGGGGCCCTTAGGCAAAACCAGCTCCTGTTCTCAGCCCTGCAGCTGTGCAAGCTGCTGTGGAGATCCGGGGCCCTGGACTGTGGAGGGGGTTTGCAGCGAGAGCCCCCCTGGCAAAACTAACAGGTTTTAACACCCCTGGCTGCTGCAATCTGTCAAAATTGACACATTCCTGCAGAACATCCCCATTTTGAACAACAGGCATTTTCAAATGGAAAAAAGACATTCGTCTGGAAAACATCCAATCAGATCCACTCCTCATGATGCGGTGCACTGACATGCTATTTGTGCACCGGAGGTTGGCACAGCTTTTTTCACAAGGAAATGAATCCAGGAGGAGCCTTAACAATGAACCACAGCCAGAATTGCTATATTAAATTAAAAGTAAAATTCTGTGCATTAGAAAACCCAGGCAGTGCCATGAATACACTGTAGCAAGTCCACATCAGCTGTTGTCATAATGATGTTAACTGATTGATTATTCAAAATCCCATGGAAACTGAGCTGCCTAAAACCAAACCCACTCCTTCTCCCATTTAGACTCAACTGTTAAGCAAAAGGGCAGAGAAAAAAATCATGTGAATTGGGACTCAAAGTCCCAACCTACTTTTTACTGCCCCTTCATGCCTCCTAAAGAAAGGCAGCATAGTGTGGCCTGCATCAGTCTGAAGATAAAAATGATTTCTGAATTTCGGAAACCAAAGACTAGGATGTTTTGTTTCTCTTTATTTCCTGTGCATCTGCTGTATGAGGTTAATCATAACACTGCTTTTTCAGTATGTCGCACAAACATGAGTTTCAGGCTTTTCGAGTGAAATCCTATGTTTGATCCATTTTACAGATAAAGAAACAGAAACATGGGAGGTTAAATTGTTGGCTTTACGACATGCTGGGGGTCATGGTCAGACTGAGGGCTCAGATTGCAACGCTTGACCTGTGCCTGATTCATCTGACTCCTCTACCCCAGAAGTTCGCAGCACAGTAATTCAGGTGGTATGTCTGGTATTGATGGTCTTACCAATGCCTGCTCAAAAACACTGGCAAAACCCAAGTTCACAGAATTCAGCATCAAACTGAAGAGAGTCCCTGCCACAGCCGGGATCCAAGCACTGTCCTTCCAGTGACCCTGCTCTTTTCACAGCTTCTCTTCGCCATCTGCTGCAGTCTCTTGCTGTTGTGTTTTGTTGTCCTCCTCCTTCATTGCTCTCCCACCACCAGTCCCTTGAGGATCTGAGAAAATCTGGGAGGAGCTGCTAAATTTTCAAGAATCTAACTGTATGAAAATGCAAATCTTAAAAATTAAGAATAACTCTCTCCCTGCAAAAATGTGCCTCCCGTCTATCTGAGTGACAGCACTGTGATGCTCGGGGGATTCTGTGTTCACACCTCGTGTAACAGACTCTGGCTTTTCTTTAAGGCTCCAGTTCCTGGAATAATCTGATTATGTGAAAACGCCTAAGTTTATTTAAGGAAAGTGTTAGTAACTCTCTTGTTTGGGAGAAAAGCTCAAAACTGAAACTGAGGGGACCAAAATCCAGGTGGCAAATTAAAAAGCTGTTGGGTGATTTCTTTTAGCTCACTCCTCATCTTGCCCTCATTCGTGAGGTGCTTTCTCATTTGTGAGCCCCTCCTCTGCTTGTTGGGAAGCTCTCTGAGCCATAGGCCACATGCACTTCTTCCCTGAACTAGAATTAACACAATATATTAATCATAAGTAAGCATCAGACTAGACTGCCATGCCACTGGCTGTGATGGAAGGGACATGCACAGGCTGAACCAAGGGGAGATGTCTGCACAGGGGTGAAGTATGAGGTGCAAGATGTGCAGCAGGAGCATTTCCTAGGACTTGGCAGGAGCCCACTTGGAGAGGGCAGTGGGCACAGTATATTAGTGTGCTGCATCATAAGATATCTGGGAGAGACAGCAAGGTCACACTTCCTTGAGTATCCCACGGAGATATCCAGTCCTGAATACCAGTCCTGCCTTAGGTACAGCCAAAGTCCCATCCTCTGACCTGTAAGAGGAGTCTGTAATACAGAAGCATGTATGCTGCATCCTTTTTGTCCCATTTCAGCCAGACGAAGCCAAATCACTCTCTAATTTTCCCCTGGAGCATTTGTTTTTGCATGCTCAGACAGTAGTCCCCATAGAGAAAAGCCAGCGGTAGATGCAGTCTAAGCAGATGTTGCCATCAATGTGACGTTTGTCTTTGGATCAGCATGGTACATATGGAGCACTGGTGGCTTGTGTTGTGTTTCTCATCAGGCTCCCTGCTGGGTATCTCTGTTGAATGGTGCCTCCTGGGCTTCCAGCTGCATGGCACAAAGGCAGGTCTGCCCTGTGAGCTGGTGGCCACACTGGGAAGGCTGTGCTGTGTGGCACGGAGGGGATCAGCCAGGCCGCATGGGGTGTTCACACCACCAGCTCCCCCTCAGGCTGTGCGGTGATGGGACTTCCCCGTGTCATTCTCAGCTGCTGTAGCTTCAGCACCCCCAGCGACGCTGGTCTCATTACCCACAAGAAATACCTTACTGCAGAGAAGATGAAAACCCTAATCATTTCCTTGCACAGATGCTTTTTTACATGAGATTTCCTCATCTGAAGGTTGGTCCTCCGCTCTCATCCCACAGGGGCAGGATTAGCTGACCTGCAGGGCATGCTACAAGGCATGTTTGCTTCCAGGGCTGTTCCTGGCGCGGTTGAGAGGCACATAACAGAGGCAATCTGCAGCGTGCCCAGCTAGGGGAATGCAGCACTAAAAACCAAGACTAATTAGTTGCTGTGGGAATGCTTGAAACTATGGATGGAGATAGCTTCTCCTGTGCACTGTGATGCTGAACCTTCATCACACCTCTCCCTGGTTGAGCCATTAAATCCAGCTGCAGAATCATGGCCCCTGAGCACCTCCTGCTGCTCACAGAGCTCTCCATAGCCCTCCCAGGGAGGAAAGGCTGGAGCAAGGGCTGCAAAAGCCAGAACTGGGAAGTGCCATGTACCCTTCCAGCCTCCATTCATCAGTGGTGTTTTCGTTACCCCAACCTCTGAGCACTTTGTGAATGCTGGTGTTCATGTCCACATCACCCTGCAGGTGAGGAGCTGATGAGAGCAGAGAAAAAGACTGGTTCAAGGTCATGCCGAGGGACTGTGCCTGTAGCCCCAGCTGAGCTGGGCTCTCCAAATCTTTATTTGGTGCATTAGCTGTAAAGCTGTGCTTACTCTTTCCTGTGTACTTGCAGCATTATCGATCTAAACCCTTTAATTCCCCCATCTCCTAGAGAAGTAAATTAGCAGTGATTTAAAACAAACAAACAAACAAAGTCCCCAGAAATGTGACCCAAGAAGTTTTGCCACTTTAGAAGCAGACATGGCAAGGCTGATCAACCAGAGGAGAGGGTCCAAAAAATCAAACTGTCCCATTGGTCACATCTGTAGTGAAAAAGAAAGGTGTTGGGTACCCCTGGGCCATCCCCTTCTGTGGGACCCCAGCCTTTAGGGGAGGGGGTCCTAGCTGGCTTCTTCTGCTGCAGCTATACTGTGGGATGCCTGTTCCTGTTTTGATGGCTGTTGTCCCTCATTGATGAAATAATGTTTCCTTGAGTATTTTATTTATTGATCTTTAATAGAAAGTAATAGTTTTGAAAAATAAAATTCCTCTTACCAATACCAGCTTTTAAAACCACCAATATATTTTGACATATGGTTGGAAAATATCAATGTAATGAAAATGTTGTGTTTGAAAGCTTAGAACCACCACCATAACTTTGCTGAAAGAAAAGCAGGTAGGTATTTTTGGCCTGGCAGTTAGATTCATAGAACTGCCTTCCAAGTCTGTATCTGCTATCTGCAGTGTGACAGTGCCTTTATAGGCAAGGTACTCGTGCCAGAACAGTGAAGGGACTTGCTACCGCCCAACATAGTTTTTACTTGCTCATATTGGAGGTCTGACAGCAAAGCAAGAAAGATTTTATTTTCCCATTCTTTGCCCTCCTAATTTAAACAGGAGGAAGCCATCTTAAAATGACTTCACTTCAATGAGAGACTGGAAATCATTTAAATGACTGCAGTGAGAAAAAAGAACAAAATAACAGGGAAAGGAGACCAGGGGAAAACGATGCAGAAAGCAAGCTACGTTTTCTTTTTGCTGATGGTGTAATAGCCAAATTACACATGCTGTTGATAGTGCTTTTGGAATTAGAAAAGCTCCAGCCAGCCAGGCTGGTAATCTCATCCCCCTGGAGAGGGGGTTTTGGAAGGAGGACTGGTTGAAGTCCTGCTGGCAGCAACGGGAGGGAGCAGCAGTGGCAGCTGGTGCTGGTAACCTGGTTGCTCGTAGCTTGTTCGTGCCCCTCACCTGGGTGTGAGGAGGCTGGTACAGCTGGTTATCGCCGTGGTTAACCCCTGCCTATGAGAGGTGGGAGGCACTTGAACTCGGCATCAGAAACCCACTCCTCTGGAACGCAGAGCTACCTCCCCCTGGTGTATGTCCTCGTTTGGGTGGACACCAGACCCTGCCAAAGCCTGGTGGGGTTGAAGGTGGGTTTAGTGCAGGGCAGCCCAACAGCCAGATATTCAGTCAGCTGAAAAGGCTGCCAACCCCATGGCAGGCGAGCACCCACCTGACCCCACTCCTTGCCTCACAAGTGCTACATTCAAATGAGGGCAATGCTTGCCCTTGCTGTAGATGAACAGAGGGTCTAACCCTAAAGTTTGGAGGCTGATCCCAGATTGCCAGTGTTGACCTCTGGGTAGGGAATCTCCCCTGGCACATGCTGGGGACCCTTCAGACCCTGGGAGAGACCCGACATACAAGGCATCCTTAAGTATTTCAGACAGCGACTGAAGGTTCGTTTGTGAAGTGTTTAGAAGATGTCAGCTAATAAAAGCAACTTTATTCATGACTTACACTTCCAGTATGTCTTTCTGCAACTATCAGTTAGGAGCTGCTTTTGTTGATGGTTTGGCTCTCATGCGGCATGAAGCAATGCACTGTTAGAGTCATTGGATGCTGTAACAGAGCAGAGTTATTTTGGTAATTGTCTTCAGGCACTTGAAAAGTCTGAAATAGCTTCTTTGGGTTTTGTTTTGTGTTTTTTTTTAATAAACTCTGGAGCACAAGAAGACGATGGAGAATGGCAGGTGGGAGCACAGGGTGCCCCCGTCTGGGCTGGGCAGGGGGGCCATAGTGTGTTATCTCTGGGTTCACTGCCTGCCCAGTACAGGGACCACAAGAGCTCACTCGCACCATGGGATTCATGATTTCAATCAGGAACTTGTCCCAGCCTTACTGGAATAAGGACTGAAGGGAAAAGGGCCTGTTTTGACAAGGGTGGTATTTAACAGCTGTCAAGTGTACTGATACAGAGAAGAAAAAGCTACTTACGTAAAGCCATTAGAAAAATTGAAAACAATTTAGCACTAATGCCTAGATTTCACTTCACCCTCTGCAGGGAAGGTAGAGAAAAAAGCTCTGTGTGCTCTCAGTTTTCAGTTTAAATGGGCAGGTTTCCTTAGGAAAAGCCTTTGACCCACTAATAGCTAATACAGAAACTCTCCACTTTCTCCCAGCTTTTTAAAGCTGTTCTTCATCTCTCCTTTCTATTTAGATATGCAAAGGGAATTGATGAATATCCAGCTACAAAATGGTTGCTTAAGCCTGTTATATTTAGGACATTACAGGTTTGCCTGAAGGAGATTTTGCAAAAATTTTGGTTCTGGCAAACAAATATGTGGGATCTCACCCACTGATGGAGAGGATGCCAGTATTATTTCACTGGAGAGTGAATTTTAAGTCTTCTTTCTCTATAAAATAAGAATTCATCTAATCAAATCTGAGAAATACAGGAAAACTTAGTCAGAAAAAAAAATAATATGTCTTTATAGTTAATCATCGTTGAATCCCCCTAGGGTAACAGGTTTCCTAAAGGTCTTGCCATAATTACACAAACTCAACAAAAGCCTTAATACCCACGTCAGGGTGGGCAATATGGTCTGCTTTACAGAAATGGTGTACAGGGTGTCAGACAACCATTCACCAAGTGTCTCTTACACTGCACAAGTGGATGGAGCAGAGCAATTCTCATAAAGCCACCCTGTGTGGCTCAGGATGAATACAAACACTAACCAGAGAGGTGTTGCAAGACACCCACCTGAGGATACACAACAAATTCATACAAAAGAGACAGGTTTTTTTTGAGTGAAGAAGCTGTAGAAAGAAAGTGGGTCTTGAAATAAAACGCATGGTGGGGGAAAGTCAATGCTACTATAGCACAAAGTGCCACGAGAGAAAAAATGTATGTGGTGGTTTGTGTTTGGGAACAGTACAGGGCACACACAGGGAAAGGAGAAGAGAGAGAAGTGAAGTTCATTGCAAAACAGGAACGTCCCTTGGAAGGCTTTTAAACCACCCAGAGAGCCAGGTTTGCTCTGTGTACTGCCATGGGAGACAGTCTATCGACTCCCCTGGAGAAAATCCCTATGTATTATCTGATTTGTAGTGTGACCTTGAACTGAAGTGTGTGAACCCTGGCACAGAAGTGGTTTCCTCCAGTTGCTGGAAGTGCTGCAATGGGAAAGGCATTGAAGCAGTCATGGACACTCAGGAAATCCCCTCAGGGGACCTGGCAGCTCCAGCTTGGACCAAAGCTTGGAAAATTGAGGTGTTATTGCCAGATCTGCCAGTAAAATGATGTGTGACATTGGGGAAGGCAATCCACCCATCTCTGCTTCACTTTCACCATATATAAAACAGGAATAATTACCTTCTCTGTATTGCGCTTTTAGTTCCACTAGTGAAAAGAACAGATAAGGGTTCAATATTAATTATCATTATTAAATAAGTAATTAGAGAACAGCCCAGATCTTAAAAGCCTTAAATCAAAGATACTGACTTCCCTTCCCTAAGCTGCCTGGCATCCAGTGCTGCACATACGTGATGTTGCAGAAGTCTGTTCTCTCTGTCATGGCCACAGGACCCATGGACCCGCTGCCTGTGAGCTGGGAAGCACCCCAAGCTGGTCACTCTGGAGACACGAGGACAAAGGCTGGTGTGCAGGGAACAGCCTTATGCTCTAACGAAGGGCCAGTGTCTAGGGAGCTGATTGCAGGAACGGAGTAATGAGGTGCTCTCACACTCTCCCTGCTGATGGGATTTCTAGATAATCCATTTAGCAGGCCATGAAAATCCTTTCTCACAAATCAGCATGCATTGTCACCTACAAGCTACATTTTGATACAGTCATTTTAGGAAGGACTTATGAGGACAATCTGAAGTAATATAACTGACCTGACTGTGCTCTTGATTTGGATTCAGCCTAAGGCTGCTGCATCCTTGGTTATCTGAAAGGAAAATTCCATTGACAGTTGGGATGGATCCAAATGTCCCTTAAATATATTCTGTTAAACGGAAAAATGAAAGAGTATTTCCTTCACCTCTGTGGACTCTGCCTTAGAGACAGGCAGAGACACTTCTTGCAAGGTCCATACTGATATTTGAGGTTTGCTTTTAATTCATCTGACCGACCCCTTTCTGACCACGACATGCTTTACAGCCTCACCAAAACCATCTGCCTTGTCTTGGTGTCTCGGTGCCTGCAATGAGCATGTTCATGTTCTGCTCCTTGTACCAGAGCAAAGAAGGATTTTTTAAAATGTGTTGTGTTGTAGTTACAGCTTCACTCTAATACTCTCCTCAGCTGAGGAGTTGTGATATCTTTATACAAGCACACATCAAGCCTTAAGGTTTATCTTTGAGAAAGACGTGCGTAATAGACTTGTACATAACAATGCAATTTACTTAGCAGATATTATCCTTCTTAAGGACTGCTTCATATTTCAGGATCAATGCTAATTACACACACAAGGAAATGATTGGAAGACTAAAAGTAGGATCAGATCTGGGATCTGTATTATGAGCAGGTGACTGGGGGAATGCATTTCCCCAAACTTGTGTTTAACAGCTGTTGCACTAGTGGAGCTTTCCTTAGCAAAGGAAGGAGCATCACTCATTGGGAACCCTTCATTACTTTCAAGGGTTTTGTCCAGTAGGTTGCTTGATTTCCTTTTAGCTTTACCTCAACAGATGTGTTTTTAAAACAAAACAACTCGCCTTTGCACAGAACAGTGACGACGAATATACAGAAAAAAGTAGCAACAAGTAATTGTAGACAATGATGGCTTTGTTTTTCTCTTAAGGGAATTTTCTGATGTTGATGAACTATATAAAAGCAAGAACTAAGACACAGCTGAGAGAAAAGCAGTGTGGGATGAAATGGTAGTAAAACTAAGAGGGTAAAAGTTCAACAGAAGCATAGGGATCTCTGTCAAAACCAGGCCAGGAAGAAAAAAATCAGCAGTTCTGTGACAGTAATCATAGACTCACAGAATAGTTTGGGTTGGAAGGGACCTTCAAAGATCATCTAGTCCAGCCCCTTGCAGTGAGCAGGGACATTCTTATATTAATATTCATATAATCCACTTGTACTTTTGAAGCAATACGAATTTGCGAACAGATCGAAGTTTCTCCCTGCCCACATGTACCTGGGCAGGAAGACAGCAGGGTTATGCACACCATGTCCCCACATCAGGGCTATGGGTCTGGAGGCTGGGTGAGCCAGTCCAGATGAGGTCCCTGGCACAGCAGGTGCCCTCAGCCTGTCCTCTGCTGGGCTGCAGAGCAGGAGCTGTGTGAGAGTCAGGCTCAGTCTAGCCCCTTTCCCCAGGGGTGGGTACCAAATCCCTGCAGTTAATAAGGCAGAAGCTGGTAATTCTAACCCATCACCACTCCATCATGCAGGGGAAGGGGTACAGGCCTGGAAGGGACAGGACTGATAGAGACATGGCTGGCTTTCCAAACTGGGAAGGCAGCTATCTCTCAGCTGGATCTGCACAGTTTGCTCTGGAGCACCTGAAGCTGCCCGGAGCACTGAGGTGTCATCAATCTCACCAGGACATCTATCCAAATACGCAAACCAACAACTTATGGAGCATTTATTGTCTTTTTTTTTGCTCCCCCCTGCTCTGCACATTGCTCAGCTGCTTTACAGTGGCAGCAATTCCAGTCCCTCATTTATGGACTGCACGTTTGCATGCAGGCTGGGCTATGGTGTAGGCAGGTACTCCTGCTTGGGAAAGAAGAGGAAAACTTTTCCTCCCCTTGGCTGCCAGGGGAACGTGAGGCATGCTGGGGACCAAACAGAGACCCAGACACAGCCCCACAGCAAATAAGGATTGCTCTGAATTTGCAAAAGCAGAAAAACATCCCAAAAGTTGATGAGGAAAATGAGACCCTCTTGTTTTGGCCTCAGTTGATCTTAGATTGTTTCTTGTCGTGGAGAAAGGCCGGGGAGCGAAGAGGCATTTTTGGATGAGCTGAAAGTACCCATAAATGGTGCAGGCGAAGGATGTCCAGGAAAAAGCCTCTCCAAAATGAAGGCCCGGAATAGAGCGGACGGGGGAAGCAGCAGCCCAGGGGAGCAGTGAGGGAGGGACGCACCATCACTGCTCAAGTGCCTGTCCTTGGGGGCAGGAGCAGCACAGCTGGAGCCAATGCTGCTGTTGCTGCAGCTGCCAAACTGCCTGCCTCTGCTGTGGGGCACAGAGGAAGCCAGATGTGCACCCGCTCTGCCGGTAGGAAGACAGTGTTTTCCTGCAGAAACCATCTTTCACAGGTGCTAATCTCTGCTCAGGGCTCACCCTGCCAAACTAGGAAGCTTTTCCTTTACTGACTATTCTTTCCGAGAGCTGAGGAAACTCCGTTCCGGCCTTGAGTCAACAATGTCTCCCTTTCTATTTCATGTCTTCCGCATATCACCTTTTTTTGGACAAGGCAGTTTTGCGTAGCAGAGCTGTCTTGTGAGGGAAGAAGAGACATCCTGTGCCCTGGGAGCAGGTCATGGCAGCATCATTGCAAACATGGAGCTGCTAAATAGACCCTGGAGCTGTCTATAGACACAGGCAAAGCAGTGACCATAAACCCCGGAAGAATAATGATGATGCCGCATCCTTGTCATGGTTAGAGAGCTTACTCCCTAGCTTGGGCTTCTGTGTGAATGGGATGTGCTGGATCTCCTGAATCATAGTAGCAAACACTGCAGGAAGGGTTTGGAAAACTGGGAAGGCTTGAGGAAGGATAATGGGTGTAACTGGAAGGAGTGATAACTCTGCTTTGTAAAGCAGTGTTTGAGCTTTCAGTTGGGTTTTGGAGTTTGTCAGAGATGAGTTCAGAGGGCTGGGATCACTACTTGCCTGGGTGGGTCTCATTTGACTAAGCACAGATATATTTAAACTTATTCTTTAGACTTCCTGTGAAGTCAATGCAGAGAAATAAGCACTTTAGGGGGGCAATTCTCCTTCTGCTGAAGGACAGGTCTGAAACGGGTGACAGAGGTTGTATCCACAGAGTATGTGTTTCCCTCACCTCAGCATAAAGAGCCTGTGGTGACTTGCTCTGCTGCAGATGTCCCCACCATAGCTATCCAAACGAAGGCAAGGCAAAGCCCACTGTACATGATGCTAAACAGAATAAAAACGTGATCATGGAGCTCAACAATCTGGAACACAGAGCGCAGCAGAGTCTGGAGCTGGATGTCAGAGCATGGGGGTTTTAGATCAAAAGGAAGGTGTTTTAGGAATGACATCATTAACCAAACATGGGAATGGTTTAGCATAGGCTGGGGTGGATTTTCTAAACCCAGAAATTTTCCTACAACGCATTTTTAAACAGAAATCCTCTAGTTCAAAAGCAAACTAATTCAGGGGAGCTCTGGCCTGAGCTGCTTGGGAAGTCAGTGTAAAGGTTTATAAGAGTGTCTCCTGATCCCGTATTCGGCAAATCTAAATGGCAAACTGAGGACAGGTCTCACCAGCTTTCATACATTTTTTTTCATGAGGTTTGCAAGTTGCTACACTACAGTGATGAGAACGAGATCTGATAGGCATTAGTAATGCTGAGCTCACCACGGCTCCGTTTGCAGTATCTGCCACTCCTTCACCGGGGCTGCTAGAAAGTAAAGTATCTCTTTGCTTGGGCTGTCCAAGGCTGCATCAGGAAAGCAATTATTTTGAAAAGGAAATGACTGAAATCATTCAGGGTTTTGCTCCAGAGAATAAAATGGGACACAATTGAAACTGGGATGTTGTGGAAAGGCTGGGAAATGCTTAGTTTCTTGACTGAGCCACCCCCCTCCCACCCCCCCCCTTTTTTCCATGTAGGTAGTTACTGCTCATACAAGCACAAGAATGGCACAGAACTGGACTGGGGAAATGGGTGAAACTCACAGAAGGTCAGGCAAGCTTTTTTTCTCTAGGCCAAGCACTATGGGTGCAGTATTTAGTAAGACTGAAGTGAAAAAGGTACTTGAGCCAGGGCAGGCTCCCCACAGCTCTGGCCATGTTTTGCTGGTCTCTACCAAGGCAGGGCTCTGCACTGTACCTCGTGCTGCTGCCACATCATGTTAGTTAAGCCTTCCTAGAGAGGTTCAAAGAAACAAACTGCCAGCTCTAACATGAGCTGTCTTCATCTCACGATTTTCTTGCTTAAAAGCAGGAAAGAGAAGAGTTTGTGGCAGCAGGGGCATCCCTCTGTTTTAACCCTTAATTATAACAAAGCATGAAAGATTTTTGCTGTGACTTTCCCTTTCTTCTGCTTTTTGAAATATTTTTTGGGGTCTGCTTGAGAAACATATTTCACAAATTCTCTTTTTTAAACTTGCATGCATGTGTGTGTATGAATATATATAAAGGCATATTTATATATGAATATATAAATACACCTATGGCATGAAGTCTCCTGCTTGAATACACTACCTGGGGCAGGAGCAGTGTTTCTGATCCAGTGTCTAGCAGGAGGGGCTCCTTAGAGTCCTTCGGGAAGACTCCTGGGCTTTGTTGTATACAGAGAGATACTACAGTAGCATAATCGGATGGGTTGTTTGCTTGGTGGCCAACTGGAGAAGTATCAGGCCACCACACTTGCATGCTACAGAACCCTTCCTCATGTGTATGGTCACTTTTTTTTTTGCCCCTCTTCTTTTGGCTGTCAGTGTTTCTCCAGCCTCATGTCACCTCCTCCCAGGTATCTCCATGTCTCCCCTAGTGACACCCTCATATGGCACAGCTTCCCCAGACCTGCACTCTGTCCCTGATGTCTGAATACTGTGCCTAATCCCCCATATGTAAATTCTTCAGTCACTGATGCTTGCATTGTTATTTTGAGCCACTGAAGCTGGATATTAAAAATATATGTTTAATCTTTAAGTCCCATCCCTTCTCCATATGTAAAGATCAAATCCCTTTTGAGAGGACACACTAAATATTTAATGTTATACTACATTAAATATACTACACTTGATCTTCACCAAAAGCCTCCAAGATGGTATTTATGAAATCTTAGGCTTAATTAATAGTTGCGCTTTTGGGTTTGTTTTTTTTTCACCTTCCCTACCCTCCAAGAAACAGAAAGTCAGTGTTTAAAAGGAAACAAACTATTCACCATGGTGAATGAAGAATGGAAAATATCCTGCAACGTATCTTCAGTGTATGTGAGGTGCTGCTGTTCGCCATCCCCTTGTGTGCTCCGCGACATGGTGCCTGGCACAACACTGGCACCTGGTGGGTGAGGGTCCCTGGCAGAGCCCCTGTCTGTGGGTGGCCATGGGACATCAAAAGGGACAGCAAGGAAACTGAAAAATCAACGAAGAAGCAACAGGGTTCAGCCCCAGTCTGGAAAGGAATGCTCAGATCTAGATGTGCTGGGAATAGCACTGTCCCAGAGATGGGATACAGCCTCCACTGCCTGCTAGCTGCTGGCAGACGGAATTTCATGCTAACCTCAGCCCCGTCTCTTGTCTCACTGATGCTAGCGGGTTCGCTCCCTTGCACAGAGATAGCAGAATCCCTGCGCTGCTCCTCCTTCACCCTGTGTAGGGCTATGATGATGTGCTTGGGAATGCTAGAGAGAAGGGCTCCGCGTGACGGCTGGAGAAGACGCTGCCCGCTCCCCCCGCAGCTCCACAGCCTCACTTGAGCTGGTGCAAATGAGCCTGGAAATCACCACCATGATCAATAGCAAGGGTTGGTTGACACGAAAACACCCTGGAGCCCCTGCGCTATCACACACATCAGTAAGAGTTCCACTGCCAACCTGTGAGAGGCAGCTCCGCTGCCTGAAAGTGCAGCAAGAGATGAAATAGTAGTCTGGGGCTATGTGCCTAGGGAACTGGCCCGACTGAAGGAATTCTGAGTTTGTGCAGCTTTCATGAAAAATAAGATGTCAACACAGGGAGAATTTTCACTGCGAGTATCGTAGGTCTGATTCCAGTTTTCTTGGCTGCACCTTTCTTAAGGAAAAGGGGTGAGTTTTCAGCAGGGGACTGCTTCTCCGCAGACTGCAACCCTGAGTTGTGCAGAAGGATAAACTGGAAGATTTTGTTTTATGCTTTGTGCTGAGTGAACAACGGCATAAAAAAACTTTCTAACCACTAATGACAAACCCAGCAATTCCCGTAGTCAATGAACCATGGAGGTTATAGATGGGAAAGATCAGTAAAATTAGGTCAGTTGGCACAACTTTGTGTCAATGCCAGAAAATCTTAATTCTAAAGGGCTGGCTTTAAAGCAGAGCAGGCATACACATTTCAAAAGAAGTTGTAAGGGGTCTTAGTCACCCCTGAGCATCCCAGTCCTAACATGTGCAGTCCTCCTGAGGTCTTGCAGTGTCTGTGGTGGCAATCAGGAACTCGGAGACCCCATTTTCCTGCAAACATTCATCTAACCTTGGCAAGTCATCCTTACGATTTTTCCATTCTTGTCTATAGAAGAGAGCTCATGTGAGAACCACTTTCAACATCGTGACATACTCCAGTGTTACAGTTAATATAACCAACTGAGTAGTTAACATACCTACTCTACTGACCTAGCAGATCCACACAAAACTAGATCTTCGTGTGATGCAGGCCTGGGATACGACTTCTCAAATTCTTGTATCTTTTGGTCTTTAACTCATGGTAATGGTTGGCTGCAGCTGGAAAAGCTCATTTTGGGGGGAAAAAGGCAGGGATCTTACTCTCCATAGTCCTGGAGAAGACAAGGATACAAGGTTGTGGGTATAGAGGATACAAAGGGAATGAATCCTTCACTGCCTCTCCTGCTGTTTCAAGTGTTGGAGGAAGCAGGACTGGGAGTAAACCAAACATTTTTTAGCTTGCCAGCCTCTTCACCTCACCTCAAACCCCAGGGTTTTCAGGCTTTCCAAGCCTAAACCTAAACCAGTTGTTCTTCATGGCCCTGTCCTGTGAGATGCTGAAGGACAGGCCAAGCCTGACCCGTGGCGCACAGCATCTCTCCAGATGACACTGGCTTGGACCTCCCTCTTGCATTGCTACCGCATCAGCACATTTGAATGAATCCATGACAAGAAGTCACAGCATTTTGTTCACAGGTCATGTGTTCTGAGCTTTCCGTCTAAACTCATTTCCTAGCCACCTTCTGCCCTGTCTCCAGGTGCTAGAAAAGCCTCAGACTGGTGATATCCCGGATGGTGTTACCCAGGCACAGAAGTGGCAGATGCTTTTGCTAGTGGCAGTCCAGCCTTCCTCCTCTGTCAGTGCTCTCAGGGGACCTTTTCACCATCTGCTCCCTCCAAATGTAGGTTTCCACACATACTGCTGGTGCTAATAAGAAACATCAGAGTCGCTCCAGCAGAAATTATAATTATCCCCTGCAGTTGGGTGATGATTTTAGTATCTTCCCAGTGGGAAACATGTCACTGGTTACTGAAGAACAAACCTAACAAGCAGCAGAAATGTCAGCCAAGCCAATGTCCTCAGCTAGTAATGGGGAGAAATGCCAGATTTCCTCCTATGTAAAGGAGGAGCTGTATAAAGCCCCTCTATGGTCCCTAGTCTCCAGTGGGACCACTGACCAGAGGTAATGTTCCTACAAGCATAATGCTATATGTCTTTGAATGGGGGCAAGGCTGGTGTGCAAGGAGCATCCCCGAGGATGAGTCTGTCCAGCACAGCACAAAGATGAAAAGCACAATGGCTCAATCAAATAAAAGGAAGGAATTCCTAGAATCAAGCTTGCTGATGTTTTCCACTCTTATGGGGGCAGAAACATTAATCCCATGACAGTCTAGTGCTATGCAAGAAAAACGCATTTTTATTTTGGGTGATGACGTCAAAAAACCCAAAGCAAAACAAACAGACGAAAAGAAACATGATGGACTGTCTGGACTTCATGCTGGGCTGTCTCCCATTTTTAACACTTGCCTATCACATATATTGAGATACCTGCCCTGCGTATACTTTGGATACTTTCAGTGCTCACAAACTAGCAGATCTGCAGGGAGCCAAGCCAGCACACGTGGCCAGGTGTTTGCCATGGATTCCAAGGGCCATGTGGTACCCAGATGCACAGCGCAGTGTCTCACTGCCCTGCACACACGTGGTGTGCTGGGGTGGCTCTTGCCAACCCTGCTCTCTATTATGGAGTGGTGACAGCCAGCACCGAGCCTTCCTGTCACCAAAAGGGTCACAGAGACACGTGGCTTTGTGCTCCGTAATTTGTTGCGCCTCCTGTCTACCAAAGCAGACAGTCTTGGCTGGTATTAGAAATGCACCACTGTCCGTTCCAGGACTAGCAGATGCTTGGTACAATGTGCAGGTGTCCTCTGGGCACAAGAGGCCACGAGGAAGGTCACTGCAGATGGGCACAAGTTCCCTCTGTGGTCTGGGGCTGCACTCAAAGAGCAGGAGCAAAGCCACGGATCTGGAGCCCTCTCTGGTCGAAATCTGGCTTTACTCCTGGCCGAGAGCCCCAGGCACTGAACAACAGCATGGAGCTGTAGGCAGAACGTGAAGGGGCAGGTCAGCCCAGATGTGGCTGTCTCCTGCCTGTGCTGCTTCGCCAGGAGACTCAGTGGCATACTCTGCTCTGGTCCACCTGCGTGGCCTTTGTGCTGTTAAAGGCAGGAGTACTTCAGGATGCTTTTGTTAACAAAGGGAAATTATCAGGAGGAGGCTTTTCCCAGCTGGGAGGCAGCGCGGGAGGAAGCGTGGTGGTGACTCACACAATGCCATCCCAACAATCGCAGGAACTTGCTGGAGGAAATGACTAAAATAGCTATGCGGGGCAGCGCTGGAGGGCTGCTGTGCACAAATAACCAGGACGTGAAAACTGAACTGCACAAGGTGAGGAAGAGCAAGCTGGGAAGAGCACAGGGGAGGTCTCAGAAGAGGATGGTGGAGGGAACGGCTGCCATCCTCCATGGTGAAAGACCCTCAATGGAGATGGCTGGAAGATCAGCAGCAGTGCCAAGGAGGACCATGGCCTTCCCCAGGCACCTTAGGACTGACATCGCAGGTCACCTTCAGTACTTGCTGAGCTGGCACTAGGCAACTGGTCATTAGCTGTGCCAAAAAGCAGCCAAGAAAAGATTTTCTTCTCCCTCTTCCCCTTTTGGAAAAACACGGCCAGAGGCAGTTGTATCAGCCTGACTACACCAGGAGGAATGTATTTACCAGGTTGCTGTCTGAAGAGAAAGGCGCAGGCCCCGTCTTTCACTTGTACAAAAGGCAGAGCTGCCACAACGGCGCCATGTATCCGAAGATCCCGGCTCTGTCTGCTGCCACATGCCTTGGCCTCGAGAGCATGAGCGCCTTCATGCAAAGTACACAAGCCTTTGCAGAGTTTATATTAAAATGGTGGCTCTAATAAACAACCTCCCTGCAAAACAAGCAAACAGAGGAACATCACCACGCCAGCCTTTGTTTTTGAAAGAGGTTCTCCCAGTTGGCTATCACTGAGATGATTTTTTCTTCGTCACAGATATTCCCTATATAAAACATATAGTTTATTAGCTTTGATCTCCTACATGCAGTACTTGAAGCTGATTCCAAGTTTTATACAGTTAAATATTACCACATGCTTCAAGAGCTCGGTACAGCCTTTTCTATGAACTAGCGTAAATCTGCTGAACTGTGAACTGCTGCTTGCCAAAAGAGAGGGTGTGCCTCTTGCCCAAGCTAAAACTCCTTTCTTCATCTCTGCTCTGCTCAGAGTTAACCTGCTGTGTAGTAACCTCGGTTTCTACAACACCCTTTACATCCCATACAGGAACACTGCAGCCTTCCAGTGACTCTTGGGAAGTGCAGAAGAAATCTAACAGCCCAAATCACCAACAGCCATGGAAATCTTTCTGATCCTGGTTAATCCCTCAGCATTCTGGTTACATTTGTTTGTCAGAATACTTGAAACCTTGGGAAAAAATATGAAGGGGAAAAAAAATTATCTCTAGGACATGCAAGTCAGCTGGCCTCCGGAAACTCATCCATCCCTTCTCCTTCTCAGCATCCACAAGGCCATTTCAAGCACAGGACTATCATTCATCGCTGTAACAGCACAGTTCAATCCCAGAGCATCAAACATCCTTGTCTTTGTGGGGAACTGCACCCTTCAGCGCGCTTGTGAGGGCTGAAGCAGAGGGCTGGTCTGGGCAGCACGGCTTCATTTTTTGCTGAACACAGCCTCCTAGAAATCAAGACTGAAGTAGTTTGGCCCTCGGTTACTTGAAGACACGTTGCTGAAGGACACACGCTAGGACTAAAATAAACAGCATACTTCCAGGATGGCAAGGAGAGAGCAGTTAAAAAATCCCACTGGAGGGGAAATTCCTAGCCAGGATGGGGGTGACGAGCGCAGCCTG
>NW_009922178.1:53277-53592 GCF_000696875.1 Nestor notabilis | reverse complement strand
CGGCTCGTCCCTGATCCATTCGGCCCCGAAACCGGCCCCGAAGTTGAGGTCTAGCGGGAGATTAGCATCGCTGCGGTTGCCCCGACGGGAACGCGAAGGGTGAAATTCGCTTAAACTCCTGTTATTTATGTGTAATTTCGCCGCCCGTCTCATAACAGCCAGGGCTGAGATCGCAGTTAATGAGCTTTGGATAAGGAATTGCCCGAAATTAAACAAACAAACAACACCGGCGTGTTCGCTCGTAGCGCACGAGGAGCGGGCCGGCAGTCCCGGGCGCGATTTCATGAATAAAAGTTGATTTTAGCCTTCGTTCTT
>NW_009922178.1:36797-53250 GCF_000696875.1 Nestor notabilis | reverse complement strand
GGAAAGAGCATCCTTTTGATGAGAAAAACCTCCCGGTATTCGTAACGATCCCGACACCCGGGATTTATACGGGGCAAATCTGGCAAATCCTTCTCGTCCGGGGTAAAAAACAGGATCGGACCCACACGTATAACATGGAAAATTAGGTCAGTGGTGCGGGAGAATTTAGTCTTTTTCAGTCGCTTAGAAGATGTAAATCCCCACGTCTTAAACAGGGGTGTTGTTTACTTTGCTGCTGGTAAAAAGCCTAAAAAATCCCCTTTCCAGGTGCAGTTGCGAAGTGTCTCCCCAGGGCTGCGAGCACCGGGGGTCTGGATCTGACATCGGGAATTTTGAGGAGAGGGGAGCGTTTGGGAAGAGGCTTTGCCGTTTATGTCTTCGATAAAATGGTTATAAACGCACATGTAAATCAGTGAAGCTGAATCAGGGCAGCTTTCCCGGGGTACCTCCGACGCCAGATGTTCATCCCTAGTGTGTTCTAAGCAAGGATGTAATAACAGGACTATTTTCACTGTTATATTTCGTTTTAAAACAAGTGAACAGAGAGTTTGGAGACAGACAATAACTTTAAAGCGAGTTTGATAAAGAATTATGAATTTGTATTTCCTCCTTCAATCGTAAGGGGAGGTGTTTGGGGGTTTTTGTTTTAATTTGTTTGGTGTTTTGTTTATTTAGATTTTTTCTGTCACTGTTGCTGATGATGAATTTATTTTGCATCTTTTGAAGAAAGAGCTTACCGTGTGTATCCGGATAGCCAGAACAGTAGGAGAAAACTTTCCATTATGCTTCGCAAGGTGTTTTTTCCCTTCTCGTCTTCCTTTGCCTTTACTATTTAGAATAGAATCAATAGGGAGCAGCTCCGCATCTCTTTGGAGATAGGTCTCACTGGAAAATGCTGATTTGAAGTCTGACCGGACAACAGGCATCTAAAGCAAGGAGTTGATGGAGAAATCACAGCTAGAAAGGACAGCTAAAGGACTAGAAACAGGTAGATTTATTAAAAGCAACTTCCCTTCGTGTTTGAAGAGCTAAACCGAAAGTGTTATTCTATAAAATCACAACAAATGCGCGTATATCCGTTTGCTCCAATCCCCCGCGATCGTTGCAGGAGGGAGAGGAGCAGCCACCGCTATCGCGGTATGGGTCGAAACTGCGATTTTCCGCGGGGATTCGACGTATTTGGGCAAAGGCAGAGCCATCTAGAGGAACAGCCCGGCCATGACGATCCTTCAGAGGCTCGCTGCGCTGCCTTCAAGCTTCCTTGAGTTCATTTCTCCGCTTCCAACAAAGGAAATGGGTGAGAAAATAGTGCTGAATTAGCTCTAATAAAAACGCGTGTCCTCAGAAAACTCCCGCTTGCTTTACCGAATAGTAAAGAACGTGAAACAAAAATAGCTTTAGAGAGGTTATTACACAGCTGGGATGGCACGGGTACACAAACCAACACTTAATTTAAAGAGTGGAGAGAATAAAGCTTTGATGGTGTGTCAGCTATAAAAATGCTTAATTCTCTTAAAGCGTTTATCCTGCAAGCAGCATGCAGCCTTGCCTTGAAACATCTTCAGCTCTCAGTACAAACCTGCTGCAGTTCTCCTTTGCCAAGGCATGAGGAGAGCAGCATGAAGAGATCCAGCACTCTGCTCCTCTGCTCTCTAAATGCTGCTTTCTTCCAGAGAGATCTGGGAGACGTTTGGCTTTCAGAAATGCACTGAGAAGCAAAGTGCCAAGACACAGAACTGAAACTGGTGTCAAGGTAAGGGTTTGGGGCTGCTGTCCATCAGTGCAGGCAGATTTGGGCATAGGCAACACTGTGAAATGACTCTGTTACTACTGAGGCACTGGGACATTTGGTAGCGTTGGCATTATGAGTGTAGCAGTGGGGTCTGCTGGGTAGAGCTGGGGCTGAACCATATCCCAATCCAGGTGCAATTACATGCAAACCTCTCCAGCCAAGCTGCCTTGGGAAGTGTTTTAAGGCTTCCCAAGGAAAAGCGCTGCAGGAGAGCAAGGTCCTCCTCATCCTTGCCTTGTGTTAGCCACACCGTTCGCTTTGGTGATGGGCTTCTCCTTGTCAGGCATGCAGAAAGTGCTTTTCCCCCTGCTAGGAAGACACTGATTTGCCTCTAAGGCCCTGCTCTTCTGAACATGTAGGTACAGGCTTTACTTTCCTGTTGTGAATCTCAGGTGTGTACAACTGAACACAGAAACCTGAAAATTCTTCAGACCTGAGCACCCAGCCTCGCAGTGGGAGCCGATACCTGCACCCACCTTGGCATCTCTCTATTTCCTGAGGATGCTGAGGTCTAAGAGCAGGGAATGTATTGGAAGATCAGGACATGGTAGCCCATATTGGCTGCTCTTGACCTTACCAATAGGAAAGAGAGACCAGGATCCCTGCCACAGCTCCAAATTGCTACAGTGAAGCAGGAACCACACGTTTGATTTGTTTTGGCTGCATTTGCAATAGAAATCTCACTTTTTTCCCCAGGGCTGACAAGAGGGAAGGCAGTTACTCTATAGCCCACATACAATCTGTACATGAAGATCTTTTATATCTTTCTCCAGAGTAATCAATGAAATTGGGAATGTGTTCTTCATCCTCAGGGAACAGATAGGAAAATTATCCTTTCCTTTCCAGTGCTCCAGTACTGTGGCTCCACAGCCAAGAATATCAAGGAGTTGACTAAGAACAGCTCAAATTGAATTTAAGCTCTAGTACCACTCCCTTATTTACAGCTAAGCCTATTCCTTCCTAGACTGGGTATTTTACACCTATTACTATGCTATTAAAAAGTCTCTTTTTTCACTCAACTTCTGATTTGTCCTGCAAAAGGGTACCAGAGAATACCTGATGGCGTGCAATAGATGTTTCACTACCATGGATTTTGGAAGGGTGTTCCATGTACGTGTACACAGGTTGAAGTAATTTTTATCCCTTACCTAATGAGAATAATGTATATTCCTCCCTCTCTGTATCTAGTCATCTATTGGACTGAAGTTCTGGCGATCAGATTTTGCCAACTTACCTTATGATAAGATCAGAGGTTTTCAAATCTTTTTTCAGACCCTACAACATTTCCTGGGGAGGTGTCTTCATTCCATGATTTTCAGGCTACTGACAAAAGGTTTGGTTTTGTTTCTTGTTCCTGGTCTCTGTAAAAACCACTGGAGGCTGCAGAATGAAAGGGAGCGTTTTGGAAGAGCAGACGTTTTCCTGGTGTGTTTATATGGTGCTGGGCGTGATGGAGCCCCTGGATTCTGCCACAAATCAAGGAGTAATTCACAGTTTATCACAAGTTGTAGTTACTCCTGCACTTTGCGCTGTTGTGAGTGAACACCAGCACTGAAAGAAGCAGTTCTGCTCTGTGTCCACTCCTGGCTGCTGTGGCTGTGGACTGAGGCACTGGTCCAGGTTAGGAGGAACACTCTCTTCCCAATCCTTTTCTCCTTTTTCAGTCCCTCAGGTTAGTTTTAGCCTGATCCTGCCTACCCCTTCCTGAATGAGAGCTTGTTAGCCACCGATTAGCTAAAGTTTTGATAAAACCTTCATTGTTTGGAACCTCTGTGAGATACCCGGAGCTGTGCTCCAAATAAAAGCGGGATTAAAGAGACACCTTGGGAGTGAGACAGTTACGAGTGGGAATTTCAGAGCCTGTGGGATGGATTTGGCCAGGCTTCAGTAACTGCGTGTCAGAAGTGATTTTACCAAAACTGGGAAAGAAGCCTGTCTTTTGGTTTGGGAGGAGGGAATAGGAGCCTGGTGCAAGACAGAAGGATGTCGACTGTTTGCAAGTGGATTAAGCACACGTTCCAGGTGTTTGGAAACGTTTGCAGGAGCTCTCAGCACCCTGCATTCCTCCTGCCTCTCCTTTGGCTTAAGATCCATAAAGAGTATTTAAAATTCCCCACTCTGATCCCACAGATTTAATCCTTCCTCATTTTATATTTGCAACAGCAAAGAAGTCCACCTGACGGTGAGATGTGATTGACTTGGTACTGTTGGATCATGTCTTTTCTGAGAGGAGTGTTAAGTAGGGGGCTTGATCCCTCCTGCTTAAAGATAGAAGCTGACCTGAAATGAAGCAACATCTTTCTGCTTTTTACATGGTTTTGGTGCATAATGAGATTTTGAAGTGGAGCTTGATGCTTCGGGCTTGTTGCACACTCTTATAGAGTAAGGTAGGTATCTATAGAGCAAGGTAAATGAGGCCAGTATCTTGTGGTCTTAACTTATCTGAATAGGCCACCTCTGCCCTGGAATGAGTAATGGAAGTAGCCAAACATAAAGATAAATTTACAGTCAGCTAAGGTAAAAATAATCAAAACTATGAGTAGATAAAGGCAGTAGCTGCCGTCACCTCCACCACAAGGAAACTGAGAAGCATTAAATTAATATCTCTTTTCCATGTTTGTCTGGGCAGAAAATCAGATGGTGTGTTTGTATCGGGTGCTGGGAAAAGAGCATTTTGGGCTCCATTAGTGAGGAGGGCTTGTGTTGAATGGCAACCACATAAATGAAATATTTCATGATCAGCCAGTCGTGGTAATTCACAGCCAAGCGTTTCAGAACTCTTGGAACATGGAGTACACCATGTGGGCCATTATTGCTGTCTTTTCATTTTGGGACACTAGAAAGATTTTAGAGGACTAAGAAAGATGATGCTGGCTCATTATGTTAAAGGATCGGGCAGGTGATTTGGGTAATGCTAAGGCTGTCACTGTTAAAGGCAATAAACAGTGCGCACATCACTTGATTCTTAAGGGAAGGCACTAAAATCAATGCAAATGGGTCTGGGTATATAGAAAATCAGCCTTGTCAAATCAATTTGCTGTTGTTTTCCAGTAAGAGTGAGTAACTCTTGGTGTAACTGATTTCTGAAAGTATTTGGTGGTATCCTGGAGGTGGATATTTGAAATACAGAATAAAATGAACATGGTGCAAGTTAAGTGGATCTAACTGGTTAAACAGAGATCTCAGGATGTCCGAGAATGAATCCTTGAGTCTTTTTGAAAGGAAATCATATGGAAGCAGGTTCATTATTATAATACAGAATCTTTGTCTACCATATGTGTAGGAATCTAAAATTGGAACTATGGAGTGTTAAATAATGAAGAAAGTTCACTGACACAGAGCTGCCTCGATCTGTGCATGTACAGAATCTTTGTCTACCATATGTGTAGGAATCTAAAATTGGAACTATGGAGTGTTAAATAATGAAGAAGACAGTTCACTGACACAGAGCTGCCTCGACCTGTGCATGGGAACTGAGAGCAAACGGACAGGGTGTATTTCCTGATGGAGAAACCAAAGGACACATTTAGGGAAAACATCTGAGATGGATGAGGTGATGGAGTCCCTCTCAGAAATTAGTCATTTGTTAAAAAGCTGTTGTGGTTCTTGTGAATAATCAGCTGTTCCTTGTGATCTTGGGGTAAATGAGGCAAAGGCGAAAGGAATTATAATAATTCATATTGGTATTCTATCAAATTATGATGGCACCTATAAAATCACGAGTAGCAGGGTAAAGCAACAGGGATGAAGTTGTTTATTATCCAGTCAAAAACAGGAGCTGTGGGACATCAAATAAAACTGGTGGGAACCATGTTCTTGAGAAGATACCACTGCACACAATGTGTAGCTATGCCTTGAAGCTTCCCAAGGAACTCTCTTTTATTGCTTATGGGAAGGGAATATTATGCGACTAATTTGCAGTCCATAAATATCTATGTGAGAGCAGAAGCATGAGGATAAAGGACAAAGTCAGAACAGGAATCAGTGGCCAGAACTGAAGCAGGACATCTAGTCTAGGTCATTTTGCCTACAAAGATTGGACCAGATGATCCTTGAGGTCCCTTCCAACCTGGGATTCTATGATTCTGTGATTCTTTTCTAATACATACTTGAAAGAAGACAGCTACTAAGAGAAACCTTAGCCTAGACCCTTCTGCATACATGTGGGCTGTCCACAGTGATCTCCCATGTTCCCATTTTCCCTCCACCAGTCCTACCCTGACCATGGCACTCTACTCCATCTCCAGACTCAAAGTTTTCCTTTTTTTTTTTGCACTGTGTTTAATTTTGCCCAGTACAGACAAGTTCAGTGATGATTCTGTCCAGGTTTTATTGCCCAGGTAGGCAGGTGATTTTGGTAATCTAGATCCTGTTATGATACTTGCTCTTGGAAGTGTGGCTCTTATTAGAAGGGCTGAGCAACTTGTTATCACCTAAACCAAAACCCCATTCACAGAGGGTGCTCAAAAGGTGAAAGGCAACATGTGCTGAGACCCACAGGGCCATGTCTGCCATGAAGGCTACAGGCAAGAAGCGTTTTAAGGTCTGTTCAGTCTTCTTGGCTATGTAGATGCTACCTGATACCTGTAACTAGGTCAGTGTCTGATAAGGGGAAGTGGTCCAGTGAAAAGATTACTGCTAATGGAAGCTTCAGACAGCAGGGATGGGAATCCGAGATTACTTTAGGTAAAACCTCACAGCTAATAAGCAAGTTAGAGATGTACCAGCATAGTAGAGTGTGCCTTTTGAAAATCAGGTGGATGCACAAGGTAGCAAGGCCATATGGGAAAACCTTGTTTTAAAGCAGTGGTGCAAAACACAAGAAAGGCATCAGCAAGAATCACAGTAGTAAGTAGAAACCTCTGGTCAACTTTCAGACATCAGCCCTTGCATTTGAGGCTGTGGAACAGGTTCTGTATTGCTTGTGGACACAGGGGTTCCTATGACAGATAGTGAGGAAGAATTTGCTTGATTTCTTTGAGGAATTTCAGGCTATTTTGCTACCAGTCAAGGCATGCCTAAGCTGTACCTTGGGAGTGAACCATTTATGTACCCAGTGACTGATGTTCATGACTGATTGGCACATGCCAAAGATTGGCAAAGACAAATTAACCAGGAGTATCTATGGCAAGTGCCTGCAGGCTTTCATGAGGCTCTACAGACTATACATGTGCAAAAAAGAGGTGCAAGTGCAAACTAAACAGGCAGCGGAGCTGAGAAGCTCTGATTGGCATTTAGGAAGACCAAAATTAGCAAGCAGAGGAAGAACAAGCAGTGAGTATCCCCTGGAGCAGTGGTGTCCTGCATCATCTGTCTCAACGACATTTATTTAACATGGCTTGGTGAGAAAGAAAGCAGGCAGACACTGAACCTGGGTGTTGGGAGACATTCTCCATCTGGCCAGTGCTAAGCAGAGTGTATAGGTGAAAAGACATACCCATGCCCAGAGCTGGGCAAAAATCAAATAGCAAGGGCAGTCAAGGAGAATTGGTTCAAAAAACAAGGCAGCATTAAAACGTTCTTGTGAAAGTCCAAATCTAGATATTCTGTTTTATGATAGACACTAAGGAAGAAGAACTAGTGTAACCTCCACAACATTAGCGCTGAGGGAAGCTCCCTGCTTTCAGAAAAGGACAAGGCTGAAGAGATGGGTGAAATGTTAGCAGAGTTTTTACAGATGACTGATCAAGAGATGAATGATTCTCAGTGTTTGGGAGATTATAACGCTTCAGGAGCAGGATGACAAAAAGAATCTTGCTAGCAGAGGCTGCAAAGAAAGGTCAGGAGTCTGAAGAAATCTGAGGGGCTGAGAATGGATCGATAGGGCTATAGCATGGGTCATTGACCCAGCCAGGCAATTGTGTGTTATCAGGGGAGAAAAGATAGAATCATAGAATTGTTCAGGTTGGAAAAGGCATTTAAGATCATCAAGTCCAATCATTAACACAGCACTGCCAAGTCCACCACTAAACAAGGAAAAGCGGATCCTAGTAAGTGAATTCATACAATGGTGACCTTCCAAATTGTCTGTGTTTCCTGATACCTAAGCAAATTCCCCACTATGTTTCTTGCTGGAGGATTCAGAAGGTAGATTCAGTTTCCACAAAACGAGAGGGCAAGTATAGCAAAACCAGTGCAAGAGGCTGGTCACTGGCAAGTTCTGAGATATCAAGAAGAGCTTCAGTTGCACAATTCCAAAGTCATTTGACCCAGTGTGTTGCAATAGGTGTGTGGAGTGTCCTAGGGCTATATGATATGTGTAAGAAGCTGCTGGAAAACATTATGAAGAGGTGAGGTCAGCAGTCCTGGTCAAGAGCAAGCTGAACAACTGGTTCAACACAATGACTGGTAGCAGACAGGGTGTCTTGATAATTCGCTGTAACTTCTGGAGCTGCCTGTAGAAAGTGAAGGATGGCGTTAGAGTCAGCAAAGACTTTGGGCAAAGGTAGACAAGGAGATCAAAAGCCTGAGGATGATCACATCTTCAGTGGTGGTGCCTGTTCATCAGATGTGCCAAGTCAGGTTGCTGTGTCCCATGATGAATGATGCATATCAAACCTTGGCGTGAGCCAGACAAAGAGCAGAAGGAAAGAGAGAAAGGATGAGAACTACACGGGGAGGTAGCAGCCGGGTGGACAAGGTGGACAGCCCCATTTATCTGAGAAATTTCACCACACAGGACAGCAAAAGATCCCTCTACAGAGATCTGAAGGAGGATGTAGTTGGTGCACGTGGGCATAGATCATCTAAAACAGTCATGAAAAGATAGGCAATTCATGGAAGCAAAACCAGGCTACTCAGTAGGTCCCTGTCCTTGCTCTATGTGCAAAGCAATGCATAGTCAGGAAGGCAAAACAAAAATAGACAGTTGGTCCTTGCAATGAGATGTTACAGGTTGTGAGACCGTGTCAGAAATGGGGCAGTCACAGTAGAATGAATAAAAGGGATGGTCATCTGTGTGAGGAAACTGGCTGTTGGCTGGATAATCCCTGTCAGGGTACCCTGTTCTTAGTTTGGTAAAGGGAAGAGGATTAAGATCCTGATGGTAGGAGAAATGAGATTATTGGTTTCATTTTGATTTGCTTGGTTTTTTGTTTTATGATTTTCTCAGCTGAGTCGCGGACCCCCACATACAGAATTTACACCTACCTCTGTAAGCTGTTACTTCTTAATCCTCCTTCACAGATCCTTTGGATCTGCAGTTTGTAGACTGAAGTTGTGGATAACATAAGAAAATGAGTCTGTATTTGCTGAACACAGTGGAACACTCAAGAATGGCTTGTACCTGTCCTTAATGGTTATTAGCCTGTGGGACAAAACAATAAAGGGTAAACCTCTCTGAAAATGAAGATGGCAAAGGCAAGGGAGCTGAGAGGGAAAAGGGGCAAAGAGATTTGTGCATGCAGCGGTTTCAAGTTCATCCTCGAGCAATGAAGCCACTTTGAGTTTCCAAACACTGGACCTATGAGACCAGATCAGTCTAATGGGCCAGGCAGAAAGAGCCCTGCCAGCAGCAACCAGCACCAAGCGTGCAGAAGAGGCAAAATCCAACTCAGATTTCCATTGTCTCCTCTTGACGAGTAATCTGGCTCTTTACAAGTCAGGAGGTTTCTGCAGAGTAGTGAATTCACATTGTGGAGCCCCAGAGTTTTGGATGGGATCCCTAATATAAAACATCAAATGTGCAGGATGGAGAGAACCAGAGGATTTAATGTGGGTTGTAGGAAGGGTGAGTGAGATAGAGGTGGTTGAGCAGCATCAAAGGGTGACAATCATTTTGAATTTCCGCAGAAGTGATGTTGATGCCTGTGTTGCTTCTCCCTGTGCTTTTTCTTTAATTAAACACCGAATGTTCCATTAGCAGTTGGAATAACACTGTTCTGGGGGAAAAGAAAACCCAAGTAATCCCTTTATCTGCTAAAATAGATGATTTCTAGTAGATTAAACAATGGCCTTTCAGCTACCAGAGCATAGTTCAGGCCATAATTGAAGTTCCTCTCCTTGGCCTCTCCTCAGTACCTCGCAGCCAGTAGTCCGTAGAGCCCCATCATCAGAAATAACCTTGGTGACTCTTGTCTGCAGTGAGTGTTTCTCCAGATGAGGAGATTAGTCAGAGATAAAGCATATTACCTGAAAATAATAAGTGATTACAGTCCCGGACTGTCTCTCCACATTCATTTCATGCTGGTTAACCCTTGCAAAACTGGCTACTGGGAGGGTTTAGGTCTTTAAAGGGGAGGGAGGGTGAAGGAAGGTTTCCCACGTCTGAGTGGAAAGGGAGAAATTTTGCCTTTTGTTTTCTGCTTCTTGCCCTCTGTGGGGATGTCTGGAGGTGCTCAGCTCCTTGCATTGACACAGCCCGTGGTCTACGGAGGGGCCAGAGCTGTGCCTTGCAGTGTCCTTGCAGGATGCCATCACCTTGTGTCTCCTCTGCTGGTCGGCTTGGAGCGGTGAGGTCTTAAAACATAGCAGCATACAAGAATGCTGGATGCCCAGTACATACACACTGGCTGTGCTTCACTAAACAGGACCAGGTCACGGGCCCAGCCGTTGACATGCAGTAGTCCATGCTGTTAAATTGTTAGAATGGACCAGGCATGTTTGGGGGTTATCAGTACTCTCCTATGCCCAGGCATGGTTCAGAGGCTATAAACTTCTCAGTGGGCATTTTCCATGGGACCAGTCTGCTATGGGGAGTGCTGGCTGGGCTGTGTAGATATGAGCTTAGGGACGAAGAACAGTCCCTGGTATTTTTTCCCAGCATGGATGTAGCTATTCTGGCTGGGTGGCACAAACCCATTTATAGCTTCTGTATTCACTCAACAACAGAAGACACAGAGGAATACAAAAAGCTTGCAAGGTTTTTATAGCAAATTGTCAACATGTCTAGGAAAAGAAACACATTCACATATTGTGGTTTTCTAGAATTTCAGGTCGGTTGCTAGGTAGGATGGAGACAAGAAATGTAAAACAAAACTCAGGATGAAGAAAGGCTTTGAAATCTGCTTATGGGGTATTGCTGTTGTTATCACTGTGCTGCAGAAAGCAAGTCTCCTGATGGGAATATCTTTCCCTGCAAAAGTTACAGGTGAATCCTGGCCCTGTTGAAGACACAGTGAGTTTTGTTAATTATTTCTTCAGGACCACTGCTATTTCACTCATAAAAGCCATCTTCCCAGCTTGCGCCATTACAGCATCCTCTGTCTGTCATCAGGCCGGTCTCTGAGTGAGGGGCGAGTGGGTTCATCCTTCTTCCTCTAAATGCTTCATCAGCCGCTCCCTTGAAACCTGTAAATAAAGGCCGCTGGGGATAGCTTTTCTGCTTGACCCCTCACCTGAAATGAAAATAGAGGTGGCTGGATTTCATCCTGACGCGGAGCTCCTTCCCGCGCTGGCTCTTTCCCGTAGCTGTTGACAGTTACCTGCCAAGCCCCATGGTTACCTTTGATTTCGCCGTAATGACCTCTCAGTGCTTAGGATGGCTCTGGGACTGTAATCCTCTCTGCAGCCTTAACCAATTTATGGGGTAACCTGAGACCAGGCTCTCTCTTCCCCATGATTTTGCCTCTTGTTAACACTCACCGAAGGTATCAACAAACTAAATGCAAAGGGGTTTATTTTATTGCGTGCCCAGGGTTGGCAGATATCTGCACACCTGCCTGCTGTAAAGCTCTGTTTTTAGAAGGGAGCTGCACGTGCTTGACACATTAAAACTGCACAGTGGTTTTTTTAGCTCCAAGTGTGATGCTAAGGCAAATGCTTTGTTAGCAAAACCCAGGCAGCGCTCCAAGGAGCTGTTGAGAGAGGGCTCAGCAAAGTGGGATTTATCCATGGTTTTGCCACAGATTCTCTGTGTGATCTGGCTTTGTCTCAGAGGGCTTCATCTTTAAACTCCTTCAAGTCAAAGCCCTTTATCTGTCTTGTGTGTTTAGACTGCACACTTTTCAAGGCCAGGGCTTTCTCATATGTGTGATAGGTCTTATAATAACTCTCCCTTGATCTTTAGAGGACCTACCTGTATGTGTAAAACAGTTATGTCAGAGCAGACTCAGCTCCATCTCAGTGAATGATCCTGTCATGGGAGGAGGATGCAGGTCCTGGTCCCCGTTCCCTAAGTTGTATTAAGTTGCTTTCCTAAAGGAAATCTCAGAGCAGATGATTTACACGGTGGTGGAAGTAGGAGGAGGATCCCTGGGGAAAGCAAACACTTGAGACTTCAAGGCGGGATGATTTCGGTGGCACACTTCTCTAATGACCATCTGATCCAGGAGGTGCCCGCTTTCTAAGCACAGATCAAAGACAAAAGGTGACTTCTGAAATGACATGCAGCCACCTCTCACATTGCTTGAATTCTCTCCTCCTGCTGGCGTTTGATCTCACTTTACTTTTCCTGTCACTGGAAGCAGGTGGTTGCTTTATTCTCCTGACAAGTTTAGGTCAGCTGAACAGCTAATGGCAGCAGTGGGAAAAGCTCCCGCTTGCATATCCAGTCCAAACCTTGTGCATCCAGTGGAAAGGCTCCTCTTCACTGTAGTCAGTTGTGGATGAGGTCTAGATGAGCTGATGTGGTGCGGTTGTGATCCTGCCAAACTTGCCTTTAAGAAGTAGATGGGATTGTGATGGGAGGTGAGACTCAAGGGAAGTCCAGCTGGATGAAACCCATGAGCTCCTCCAAACATGAGGGCACATGATGATTTTCCATGATGTGCTATTTCCCCTATATTTATTGCTAGCAAAGGCTGGTACAGGCTTGTTATTCTGGGCTCGCATCTCTGTATGGTGGCTCCACTGACTGCTGGTGATAATGTTAAGCTCTTGGGCGCCATGAGATCTGTGATGATTGTGATTGCAAGTGACAGGCTTAAGTCAAACCAATCTTGTATTGTAACCAGAGTTATGTTAGATCAAGAGCCTCCTCAAGACTTGGGTCACTCGCGTGTGCTGCTCTGAATTTCATGTTATTCCTATTTGTCCATCATGCAAGATGCTGTCCTGCCACACTCATGCGAGCCTATCTCTAATTTTAACTTACTCCTTCCAAGGAGAAAGAGAAGCAGAATTTACCTAACAACAGGCAAGCTCTTAACAAAAGCCTCGGATATCTGATACACATAATGGTCCCGGAGGCATGTTTACTTTGGATTGAGTGAGTGAGTGAAAACCATTTTGGAAGGACTTTTTTTTCACCTCTAGGGACTTAACCTAACGAGGAGAAAAGTGATGTGGTTAAAGGGCTATTTAAACAGCATTAGTGAGCAGATTTAGGTTCTCCAATAATACATATATATATTTGCCTTACACAGGTGCATAAATATGCATTGATTTGCATCACAGAACACATTGCACAGACAGTGATGGGATTTCAGCCATCCTCTGCTGATGGATGCTTTTTGGGGGGGACTGTGGGCAAACAGCTGATTGTTTTAGCAGATTACAGCAGAACTGCCCAAAGATTTGGGACACCACCACTGAGTTCACCAGCTTCCCTTGTCTTCTGTGGGGAGGAGCATCTATGCAACAAGGAGTTTAACTCTGAGGGCTCAGTCCTCAGTGATTTAGGTGGTTGGAAGAGAGCTGCAGGTTTAGGTAGCCTCAGGTTTAGGCTGAAGGATGCCGCTTGTTTCTGATCACAAGATGCCATAAATGCCCCCACCAATTTGTCATGAAAGCTGGAGAGAAGCATGAGATAAATAACTCCATGGGAAACCCTCCCATGCTGGACTGCTGCGCTGCCACCAAAGTTCATGTTTTTAGGCCCAAATGGATGACTGACCTCACGCTGACAGAATGGGCTGTCAACACTCGTCGCTTGAAGAAGAGTCTCCCCTTTGCGCTTTGTCTCCTCGTGGTGATAACCTCAATGGAGATTCACAGATTACACCCTGCCTCTTTCATGCAGTGGGGGTCCTGCTTACCAATCATCTCCCTCTTTCAACATCCTCACAGGGGCAATGAATCTTATTCCTAACCCAAAGAGCACTTGTCAAGAGCTGGGCTGACAGGGAGGTATGTCCTCTTTGGCCATGTTTTCTTGCACTGAATTAATAGCTGAGATGGTTCACCTCAACCCTGCCATACCCAGTGCAGCGCCTTACACAAGAGCAATACAGGCTTAGATAGCACCGCTGCCATTTCACAAGTGGAAAAAGATAGCAAATATGGGAAGTTAGGGCCAAATTGAGGTGAAATTCATCTTTATGTCACATCCTGTATGCTTACTGATTGACTTTTCAGAGGTACATAGGTACATCCAGCAGGAAGTCAGAAAGCAGCTGCACAGATCAGGTACATAAATCCGATTGTTCTACATTATAATTAAGGTCCTTTGATTTAATTTAAACTCTTCCTATCTGATTTTAAAAGATCTGAACTCAGCAATCATTCATTTGGGCCCATTGGAAAATTATTCCAAGGTGCTACTAGAACATATAATTATCTGCCTTTGGCAATCTGGTTTGTTGTAATTTCCTTGTATCCATGCACATAGCACCATGTGGAGGTAAGATAGAAGTACAAGCAATCCCTGATAACCTCTCTGGATGTTTGGGGTGATCATTCCCTTGAGAAACAGGGGCACTTCCACTCAGGTGCAAGTTTTAGGCTCCTAATCCTGGGAATCTCAGCAGTCGCCTCACTGGAGTGCTGTGAAAATAAATGTATTATTTAAGAGCAATTTTCTCCTGCAGGTGTATATAGCAGTGGTGGTCTTTAGAGAACAAGAAACCTGGAGAGGGGCTTTGGACAAGGGCCTGTAGTGACAGGACAAGGGGAATGGCTTGAGCCTCCCAGAGGGGAGATTGAGATGAGCTCTTGGGCAGAAGCTCTTCCCTGTGAGGGTGCTGAGGCGCTGGCACAGGGTGCCCAGAGAAGCTGTGGCTCCCCCATCCCTGGCAGTGTTCAAGGCCAGGTTGGACACAGGGGCTTGGAGCAACCTGCTCTAGTGTGAGGTGTCCCTGCCCGTGGCAGGGGTTGGAGCTGGATGAGCTTTAAGGTCCCTTCAACCCAAACCACTCCATGATTCGATGACTGCTTTGAGTTAACATCCATGGGACACTGGAATGAGCATTTCCAGTAGCCCAGCAGAGTGTGAATGATCGCGCAGTGGTTGATGCTGTAAGGAAAGGGCAATTCCAGCTTATGTGAAACCAACACAGTATTTCCATTCACTCCAGTTGCATGTCTCCCTCCTGGTGCTTCTCATGCACAGCCTGTGCTGAGTGCTGTGTGTGAGGATGCCAGGAGCAGGATCTGATGTGCAGGAGCATCTTTCTGCTGAGTTTCCTTGTACTGGGGGCTCAAGAGGAATGTGGGACCATTGCAGGGAATTGGTATCACAGGAGAGAGAATGGTACTGCAGCTCAGTGAGGGAATCATAGAATCACAGAATGGTTTGGGTTGGTAGAGACCTTAAAGCTCATCTAATTCCAATCCCATGCCACAGGCAGGGACACTTTCCACTAGAGCAGGTTGCTTCAAGCCCTGGAATTTTAAAAAGAGTCCATGTTACTGTTTTTTACATATAGAACCACTTAAAAATAGGCATGTGTCTGGTTTCCCTTTTCTCCATATCTGAATCAGCAATGAGGAGGCAGATAAGCTCTCTCAGAGGTAGAAGATGAGAGCTGGGAGTTTGGTTCCTACCTGCTTCTAATTGGGATTATGCTGGCAACTATCAGCCCCATCGCTTGATATTTGTTAAGAAGAAATGGGAAGCTGAACAGCAACAGTGGGCTGCTCCTGCATAAACCATCCTGGCAAAATGCCTTTTAATTTCATGAGAGCTGTGCCTGCGAGAAGGCGGAAGGATCAAACCATCATCAAGGAAGATGGAGATTTGGAGCCAGGTTTTGGAAATTGTCTCCTATCTCAGTAATGAATCAGACACCTTAGGTGAAATTTGGATCCTACTGAATAAGCATTTTGGGTTTTGAGTTTAGCAGGGCCAGGATTTCATCCCTAACTTCAAATATATCCAAGCAGTGCTGTGCCTGCAGCTTGGAGCTAGTTACCAATGTTAACTCCTAACATTATATCTCATTTATATTAATTAGTCTTGTAGGACCTGATGCTGCTCCCCCTGTAACTGATGGGGGTTTGGATGCTGAGTTCAAGAGGATGGGACTGTTCTTCTTTTACTGTGCTTTACAGAATTAGAGTGTTTTAAAAGTCAATTTTCTTCATTCATATTATTCCTGGTAATTCCAGAGTGCAGGCTGGGTTTCATTTACATCAGAAATAGGATCCATTTTCCTGGCCCTGTGAGGAAGACACTCTCAAGGGTTTACTGATATTTGTGTGTTTGACTTTAAGGCAGAAGTTTGTTCCTAATTAATTAAGTGCTTTAATCCCTGGCCTGAGGGCTTCCCATAGAGCATTAGCTGTATTAAGAAGGAAATGGAGTGTAATCCCTTTAATATAAGCACAGGAGAACAGGAGAGTTTCACATTTCTGGAAATAATTTCTTTGCTTGTTGCATCATTTACACTAATATTTATTTACATGAAACAGCGGGGACCAAGGGATGCTGCTTCTGCGTGACTCCTGTGCTGAGCTGTTAACAGCACTCGACCCTTGCAGAGTGTTGGCATCCTTGGGTTATATAGTGGTGTTATGTACTGGTGCCTAAGAGTGTGCAGAGAAATAACTCCAGAACTTGAGCTC
>NW_009922178.1:20703-36711 GCF_000696875.1 Nestor notabilis | reverse complement strand
CCTTGACCTCTTTCCCTCAGTGCCTGTGAACACAGGTCCATGACTGCATTCTCTGTGGAGGATCCTGGAGCTGAGATGTCATCTTTCTGACTCACGCACCATCACCAATGTTTACTGGCATTTGCCTTACTGTAGTGCCAGGGAATCTCATTTCTGAACTGACAGCCTCATGTGCAGCTGCAGAAATTGGACTCTTGGATGAGATTCAACTGGGCAAACCCAGGCTTTCTGAGAAAATAGTGTTCAGGCTGAGAAAGTTGGGGTTGTTTGACCTGGAGAAGAGAAGGCTTCGGGGACACCTTAGAGCAGCTCCCGGTGCCTAAAGGGGCTGACAAGAAATCTAGAGAGGGACTTTTTACAAGGGCCTGTAGGGACAGGAAAAGGGGCAATGAAAGAGAGTAGATTTAGATTAGATATTAAGAACTTCTTTACTATGGTGGTGTTGAGGCGCTGGCACAGGGTGCCCAGAGAAGCTGTGGCTGCCCCATCCCTGGCAGTGTTCAAGGCCAGGTTGGACACAGGGGCTTGGAGCAACCTGCTCTAGTGGAAGGTGTCCCTGCCCGTGGCAGTGGTTGGAGCTGGATGAACTTTAAGCTCCCTTCCAACCCAAACCATTCCATGATTTCATTCCCAAGTACAAACCTACATTGGTCATATGAATCGGGCTAAATGAGTCAGGTAGCCAGGAGGGATCAGCTCAGAGGGAGATGTCTTCTTTGTGGACATCTAAAATCAGGTGAGATTAGTTTTGTATGAGGTGCATCCAAACCTTGTTAATACTTGACATTTTTTAAAGAGTAAATACCCCTTTGTGGATCTGAGCTCATGTTCCTGTCTATCCATGGGACAGAAAACTAAATCTGAGCATCCCCTGCGGCCTTATGTTGCGGGTCATCAGAGGAAGAGAACCGCAACATGTGGATGGGATGGTTCAGGTGTACTCAGCCACCCTCCAAGACCAAGGCTGTTTCCCAGCCTTCCATGCAGTGAGGTAAGGAGACTACTTTCTTCTAGTCAATACACCCACAAAGTAAGTCTATTCTCCTTATGTTTCCCCATCTTTTGCTCCCATCTTTGTCTTTAGCAGGAGCTTGGAGATGCTTGAAGAGCCATAAAGGCTTTGTCCCACTCTTGTCCTGGCTGCAGCTGAAGGAGTAGGTATCAGCTCTCCTGCTATGACTGTGCAGTGGCTTCTCCTCTGAGAAGCTTTCACCCCACACTGTCAAAGCCCCCCCACTCCCACCAAGGCCTCCAGGGTTCTGGAGTGTGGGTGTCTCACAAAGGGACGGAGTTTTCCCTTGTCCCTGGAAACACCGTGGCCACGCGGGTGCTGGTGGATCCCATCGCACACGTACCCTATTGCAGGAAGGGACACCCTTGTTCACCCTTTGGGGCTGCTGCTGGTGAGGTGCCACCATGACTTACCTTTTGGGTCCCACCAGGCTGGTTCGTTGAGGTGTCCAGCTCTGTATGTGCTGTGGGTTGGGCTGGATGGGTTTATTTCGCATTGATGAAGTTGGATAAAGTCAATCATAATTAAACTGCTAATTTGGGGTGCACAGGGGTCTTGCAGCCCCAGATGAATCCCCTTCCTCTTACCAGTACTCATCTCCAGGTCTCTAGGCCCCTGATCCCTTGGGGTGGTGTGGAGGAGAAGATCCAGTTTGCTGGTTGTTGACTGAGTGACTTTTCTGGTCCAGGTTCCTGGCTCACCATGGTGGAGACAATGGGGAAACCGGAGCACTCGAAGGTGAGGTACCCATGGAACTCTCATCCTCACTGGTGTTTGAGTAATGGGTTTATAGTGTCTGCCAGGCTGGGGAGATAGTAAGAGTTGGTGACAATGAGGTTCTAGGTTCTGGCCACAGGCCAGGTTTGGGAAGCCCAGAGGGGAAAAAGAGTGAAATGTTAGAAAAAAGAGAATAGAAAACATATTCTTGCCCATAATGGGTGGTATTGTTGGCAAAGCACAAGGAGCGCTCCCTAAGGGCTGTTTGCTTTTATCACACAGACAAGAGAGTGCAGACCTGGTGGCCAAGTCACCCCTTGTGGTGGATGTGTTCATGTAGCGGTGGAGATCATGGTAACACCTTCAGTTACTGCACAAGAGCTCATCTCCCCTAACCCGCTGCCATGCATTGACATGTCAGCACATTTAATGCTTCAGCATCTCTTGGCTCAGCCTGAAGGCTCATCTCACACTATTTCTCAGCTCCAGCAGTGCCCATGGTGGATGCTGAAGGAGAAGACACAGATATAGTGCTTTTTCCCTAAAATTCTGTCCCCATATCAAGAGGTTTGCACCGCAGTGATTTTCGCTGTCAGGGCAGGTATCACTGGATTAATATCCCTTGGCAGAGTTTTCCTCCGTAGTTTTTCCAACCACTTTGGAGAATGACTATTGACATTAGCCAGCACTTAGCTTTAAATAAGTGATAAGCAATTGGGAAATACTGCTAAAATAGAAGATGGAAACACATGCTGATTTAACCTGAGTGACACCAGACCCCAGCAGCTGATCAAAGTATTTCAGCAGCTTCATATTAGTGTTCTGCCTGGGGGCATCTGAGCAGTCAGAAGCAGCTTGAGAAAGGCAGGAGGAAGGTGTTGGTTGCAAGGGACTGCCTGGGACAAGAAGAGCCCCAGCAGTCATTGCCGAATGACCATAGGACTTTCCTGGCCACCCTGCTTGGGGCTCATGGCCCTAGGTGGCTCAGGGGTCACAGGCAACTTATCCTCTCCTGAGCAGTAAGACAGCGTTTGGGGTATGTATTGCCACTTTTGAACTCTTCCCTCGAGTCCTAGCTGCTCCTTGTATTTGCTGCTTCTCCTTTCAGCCGCCTGTGTCACTGGGCATGTACAAGAGTTCGTACAAGAAGGACTACCAGTGGTGCGAGGAGCACAAGCTACCCAGCGACATACAGGTACCATGGGCTTTTCCTTGCTTGGCTCTTTAGTGTCCACTTAAAGATCCATGGATCGTAGACACAGGACAGCTGGGGACCCAAGGGTGCAGCAGGCATGGGTCTGCTTTGGTCCCCACCTCTGTGACCCACCAGCAGGTCGCATCACACCCAAATGCCCTTGGCTTGTGTCCCCATCCCTTCAGCGGGAAATCCCCCTTGTGCCCTCCAGTAAAGCTGATTGGGGTGGGTGATGCCAATTACACTCATTAAGTCAGGGCGCTAATGACTGCTTGCTGAACCTGTGCCTAAGCCTCGGACTCCTCTTCCTGCCTGTGGGGCTGATGGAGTGCATCAGGATTAGACCCATCCCAGTACCACCTTGAGGAGGGGAATCGCAGGTGGGATGGAGATGGCTCCTTGTCCTGACACGGGCCTCAGAAGACTTCTGCAGGGGAGCTGTGGGCTGTTGTGTTTGAATCCCTTTGCAGTGCGAGCAACCCCCTGAGCTATTTAATCTGATTTACCTCGCTCCGCCTGCCCTGGACTAATTGCTTGTGGCAGCCCGGTGGGGATGGCTGTGGTTTGCACTGGGCCACTGCGGGGAAGTGGCAGGGGGCATGTTGGGTTGATGGAGTGCTTTGGGCTTGGAGGCTCAGGAGAGAGGGGGGGAAATAGAAGGTTCAGGCTGGGGAGGAAAGGGCGAGGACAGCAACAGAGAAATCATTGTGTGAAGGTGCCTGCTGGGGCAGAGGGGCTGTCTGCAGGCAGTGCTGCTGTTGCTCCTGGGGAGCAGCATGGGGAGGTCTCCTCTCCTCTCCTCTCCTCTCCCCCTCCCTCCCCCCCCCGCCCGGGGTTTTGGTGTCCTCCCCTCTCCTCTCCTCTCCCCTCCTCTCCTCTCCTCCCCAGGGATGGGGCAGCCACAGCTTCTTCTCTGCTTTTTCTTTTAAAGGTTGAACACTTCCTGTGGAGGTCCTGTTGTAGTCTGGGATTTAGGGGAGGAAGGAGCTCCTGAGATATATCTGCTTTCCTTGGATTGCAGCTCCCTTTGACTCTTAAACTCCCAAGCCCTGCAGAGGATTGCTGTCCCACTGGGTAGTGTGTGAGGAGGTACTTGGGAGGCCCAGGTTTCCCTCCTAGTGCTGCCAGGATTTGGGGTTTTAAAAGGATAAAACCACTGCGGTGTTTCTATCTGTGAACTTTCATACAGCATCCTGCTCCCAAGGGGAAGGTGGGATGCTCCTTGGGTTAAGGCATCCCAAAGTGAGCATCCCTACTGTGGGCTCCTGGAGGCTCCTATCCCCCTGGAGATGCCTCATGAGGACCTCTGTCCATCCTCAGTGGGGGAAGCCCCCAGATGCAAGTAGTTCCCATAGCTCTGCAGCCTCCATCTGCCCTACTGTCAGCATGGCAAAGGAGAAGCCACCTTGGGGAGATCCCTGAGGACCTTGGAGGTTGAGGGACAAACAGAAACTCATAGAGGTCCAAGCCAACAATGGACAAATGCCATGAGGATGGTCCTTGCTGGTCCCAGCAGCCATGGCAGCAGCCCCATTAGCCTTTTCCTGACATGAACCCTTGGAGCCATCATACCCATCATCAAACTACTGCTTGTGCTGTGCTCCCTCCCTCTTTCCTTCTGTCCTCTGGAGTCCCAAGCCATAAGATGGGCACAAGGAGGAAGCTGTGATGGTCTCTGCATTCTTAATGACAGTTAAGGAGCAGCTCTGTGGCAGTGGTATCCCCTGAGGAGCTGACCTGACCAAAGCCCAGGGCAGGTACCATTGCTTGATGATGCTTTAGCAACTGTTTTTCCCACTCACTGCCTCTCCATTCACACGGGTCTTCCTTCTGCAGAAGCTGCACGTTGCAGATGCCCAGCTGAAAGCCAAGGAGTTTGCTGTACCCCAGGAGAAGCCGGTGATACCCTACAGCGAGAGCATTGTCAGGCAGAGGAGGGAAGTCATCCCAGCACCGTGCATCGAAGCCGTCAGTCATGCTGATGGTGCAGGAGGGAGGATGCCAGACAGCAGCAGAGCCTTGCAACAGGGAAAGCACTTCACTTCCCTCCTTCCTGTTGCAGAAAGCTACCTACCAAAGCACTACCCTGCCTCCCACCTGGCAGAGAAAGCGAAGAGGCTGAAGGTTCTCAGTGAGCTGGAGAATGACCTATCTTATTGCCAGCACCTTCCAGCAGCTGCTCAGGCTCCTGGGACAGCAGGTAAACCCCACATCAGCTGCTCACCAACAGGAATGGACATATCCAGCTAATGGACATATCCAGCTACACCAGGGGCTGTCTCCTTGGTTTTTGCCAGCTAAGCCCCCCTGCCCATGGTCCATGCTGGCTGGCCACACACTATGGCATCATCCCGATGGAGCACTGGTGCTGGGTTAAGGCTGGTGAGCATTAACAGCATAGGCACAGCACCTTGTCACCATGAACATGCAGCTCCCAGCCCAGATAAAAGTGAGTGGAGTCTTAGAAACATCTGTAGAGCCATTCTTGGTGCATGAAGAGCTCCTGCTAGCAAGGCATTGGTATGGCAGTGTTTCCTAGAGTCTTCACTGCTCCTTTGGGATAGAGGGAGGTGTGGTTAACCCCATGCTGCAGGTCATGAACAGAAGTGCAGGGAGACAAAAGGGCTCCATGGCTGAGCGTGAGGGACTGGGTGGTTCAGAGCAGCAGCTCTGCCTGGCAGCAAATGCAGCAGATGTAGCCAGCCCTCAGCCACACCACTTGACAGCGTGCTTGTATGGATTAAAATGCTGCTGGAAGTCAGGAATACAAAAGTAGTGGTCACCAAACATCACCCAGCCATGTTCAACATTCCCAAAGCACCGGAGATCTTCCTCTGAGCTCCTGTGGGAGAGGGAAGAGGATAGTACTAGTCCAGGATCAAACATGAGGGCTTCCTGAGCTCAGCTTTCCCAGCATGGGATATCTGTGTCTGAATCCTTCCATGATCAGTGGGGAGAAAAGACACAGCTATCTTCCGTATCTTAAATGCCACCTTGAAGACAAAGTGAAGTAAGCCCTGGCAGGTTTTCTTTCTCTCCACTCACTAGGGAGAGTCTGGACAAGCAGCTCAGATGGACTTGTCTCCATTTGGACAGATATCCATTTGGACAGTCCATTTAGACTCTGCTTAGCATCTGAGGGCTTCAAGCATCTCTTTGCCAAGGCCCTCTGAAGCTGTCTTGTGCTAATGACAAAACTACTGTGCGCTTTCCCCTTCCTGTTCTGCCCCTCTGTAGCTCAGCAGTGCAGTATTTCCCACAAGGTCTTTCCCTTTCATACATGAACCTCCTGCAGAAGGTGTCAGCTCCTTTTAGCACTGCAGGGCAACGTGGTGACAGCATGGCTCCTTCCACTTGCTTCCTAGCACCGTAAATCCTTTTCCTACTGGCTTCTTGAGCCAAATCGATGCACGACTGATGCACTTCAGCAAAGCTCTGCTGAAGTGAGTGGTTCTGCTCTGATTTATGCCAGCTGAGGTTCCAACTTGCCATTGTTGTTTGCTTGCTCCCACCCAAGGGTACTTTTTGGGTGAGTAGTTGATGGTGCTTCCTGACTAATGCACCTTCTTCTTCTCAGGGATGCTGCTGCCCAGGCAGAAGCTGGTCCCAGCCTGGGCCACCTACCAGCAGTTCATCTGGGAGACCAGCCAGGAAAGCCAGAATAATGGTCTGCAAATCAAGCTCAAGAACGTGGGCTCCTCTGTTTTGGCTGAAGGTCAGTGGATGGAGGTTGTGGCAGCTGCTCCATGAGGGTGACTTGTGGCCTTCAGACTGGCTTTGGGGGTTTTAATTAACATAGGAAGAGACTAAGGAAGATGGGAAGGTGAATGACACAGGAAGGGTCCACAGAGTCCCCATAACTATCTGCCTTTGAGTAGGGAGATGAAGGGCAGAGAAAAACAATTATCCTCTGGAAGAGGTGGGAGCATTGTGAATGTTTTCCATATGGGCCATCACAGAATAGTTTAATGATAATAATAATAATAACAATAATAATAGATGACCAATAAAGGTCATCTAGTTCCACCCCCCCTGCAATGAGCAGCATGGGAGCCACTGCTGCAACTGCTCAGGTTGCATGAACAGCCTGATGTGGTCATACACGTGTGAAATACCTGCAATCTCAGCCTCAGTGAAAACAAGAAAGGTACTTTGCTAATGACTTATTATGGGAATGTGTCGTTGTAAAATGCAAAGAAAATCTGAAACACGATTGGTGGTTCTGCTTTGTGCATCCTCCCTGCGAGAGGTGGCAGCATCTTTGTCCACACGTTTCTCTGGTCAGTCAGAAGGGGACACACACACACTTATAGATGGGGCATCTCTGGAGAGCAGGATAGGAGATAGCACCCCTTCAAACCAGCTCCTGTGGGGGTTTGGGGGAAGACAACACAACAGGTGTGATGGTCCTCACATGGGGGTTAAGTGGACCTTGTATCACTTCCAGAGAGAGATGTTTTGCTTTGACATGATGAAAATCTAGATAGTCAGGGAACTGGCTGACATGGTGATGTCCATAAGGGAAGAGCAAAAGATATCATTGCCAGGTCTGCCTCGTGTGGCTTCCATCATACACAAAAGGCTATAGAAAAGAAAGGCTGAATCACAGAATGGTTTGTGTTGGAAAGGACCTTAAAGCTCATCCAGCTTCACCCCCCTGCCATGGGCAGGGACACCTTCCACCAGAGCAGGTTGCTCCAAGCCCCTGTGTCCAACCTGGCCTTGAACACTGCCAGGGATGGGGCAGCCACAGCTTCTCTGGGCACCCTGTGCCAGCGCCTCAGCACCCTCACAGGGAAGAGCTTCTGCCCAAGAGCTCATCTTAATCTCTCCTCTGGCAGGTTAAAGCCATTCCCCTTGTCCCATCCCTACAGGCCCTTGTCAATAGTCCCACTCCAGCTTTCTTGTAGGCTCCTTTAGGTACTGGAAGGATGCTTTGAGGTGTCCCTGGAGGTTTCTCCAGGCTGGACAAGCCCAAGTCTCATCTGAAGTCTCATCTAAAAGACCTTTTCTACACCAGGGAAACACTTCTTGCATTTCTACCCTTTGACTGCCGTAGCTCCCACACTGAGCTCTGAAAGCATAAGCCACCGATGGAGCCTGGAAGAAGGGGGAACACTGAGGCTGTGTGATGTAGGAGTTGAGACATCCACAAAGGTCTTTCAATTATTTGGACTCTCTTCCTCTAGACTGCTCTGACCATGACTGGAGAACTACCTACAACATAGACTTCAAGCACAGGCCAGGAGTCTATGGTGGAAACTGTAAAGGAAATATGAACCTTTCTCACATTTTCCCCAAAGATGTTCTCCACAAGTAAGTGAGAGATGGATGAGGAGGATAAGGGAGGTTGGTGGGAGTAGGGACAAGGTAAGAGCAGGGCAGGGGGTGTTTGGAGCTGGTTGGGTTTGGAAGGTGTTTCTGAAGCACATTTCTCTGTGTCCATGTTATGCAATGAGCTCAAATGGATTCCCTTGGGGCCAAATCCTTTCTTCAAGCCTGCTCAGCCTTTTCTTGAACAGTTTTGTGGTGGGGTTGGTAGGAGCGAGGAGACCTCTCCTGAACAGCCTCATCCCCATGGAGAGAAGATGCTGAGGTCCCTGTGGGGCTGGGAGCAGGAGGCACGTCTCAACATTTCCACACCTGGGCTTCCCCTGGGAAAGGGCTCTGTTGGATCAGACAGGGCAGGAGCTGTTTGGATGTGACTCACCCGCACACTATGAACAAACAGGCATCAACTGCTCCTGAGCTCCCGTTTCACAGCGGAAAGGCAATTCCTCCCTGCTGCCTCATCCTCCTCACACACACAGACTTCAGCTCTGCATCGAAGTCTCGATTTAATCTGTGATCCTGGAGTTATGTGTGGGCTGGAGTCCAGCCTGTGTAACGGTTGATCTAGGTGGGAGATTGGTCCCACTGAGAGCCACGTGTGTCACAGCATCTGCACGGCTTCTGATGGAGACAGGCTGGTCCCTCTCTTCCCCATGTGCCTTCTACACTAGCTGGGTGATAACCCGTGCAGAAAGGGAGGCAGGTTCTGGTGCACAGAGCAGAGGATGGAGGTCTCCCTCTTATCCCCTTCTCCATGTCCTCTGCAGGGACCGCTGGATATCCGAGTACAATGACACCTACAGCATTTTCTTGAGGAGGCTGAGGTGGTCCTCTGAGATCCCTGCTGCGGGGCTGTGCCGTGGGAAAGGGATTGAGATGGACACAGACTGGTGCTGCAAGTGACCATGGTAAGTATTGGGATTACCCATTTTTGCACTGGGAGTAATGGTGGGATTTCAGGGATTGGGGCAGTGGGGAAAACATATAAACAGCTTGAGACCTGGCAGTGTTCAAGGCCAGGTTGGATAGAGCCTTGGGTGACATGGTCTGGTGTGAGGTGTCCCTGCCCATGGCAGGGGCTTGGAACTGGATGATCTTAAAGTCCTTTCCAACCCAAACCATTCCATGATTTTATGATTTTTTGGGCTCCTTGAAAGTGATTTTCCAACCAGATCTGACCAGGAGAATACTCTTTACGATGAGGGTGGTCAAACACTGTCTGGAGACCAGACAGTTGGGGGAATCATAGGGAGATGTTCACAAGGTGATGAGACAAGGTCTGAGCAACCTCATCCAAGCTGGCTCTGCTGGGCCAGGCCATGTACATTATCCCGTGCTTTTCTGATTTAAGATGTGTTACCTATGCTGTTCTGTGATTACAGCTCCTTGGCCCTCCAAGCTGTCTCTATGATACTGTCCATCAGAGATCCCAAAAGCCTGGAAACCTCCTCTCTTTCTTCCAAACCCACCACCATGTCTATCAAATGTGAAATGTTTGTTTGTCAGAGACCTTCTAAAACACATATTATTAAAATCTCCTGAGAACCTGAGCTTTTCTCAGTGTCAGAAAAAGGCCTTTTGGGGGGAGGAGGGGGATACAGTGCAGGCTACAGAGCTCAAATCACTCAGGCAGCTTCAATTTATGCCCTTTAAAGAAAACTTGCCAATAAACTACACAAAGCAAGAAGTAGTGTGTGTTAAACAGCATTGCTTGTGTTAATTTACTCCCTGAAGCCTTGTACACTCACAGGGAGGGAAATACCTGTGTTATCCAGGGCAGCGGAGCACCAGCCTTGCAGAACTCCTTCCTCTCCTTTGTATTTAACATCTTTTACTCAGGATTTGGCCACCAATTTCAGCTAATGCTGGTTAAGCAGGATTTGAGCTCGATCTTTGGGAGATTTCTGGGATTTCTGGAAGGAGCAAGGCTGCTCCCAGCCTGAAGATGGCAATGCAGAGCTAAGATCCGAGACCTGATGTCCGCTGGCATCATGGGCCGTTCCCATCACAGCCTTCCTCCTGAGCCCTGCGGCTTTAGTGATCTGAGTCAGGGTCTTCTGAATTGATGCTAAAATTAGCCTCGAGTAGAGGGTGTAAGAGAAGCCTCTCCCTAGCGCCTAAAAGGTATTGTTTTTAATGAGACATCCTGGCAGTATTCAGGGATAAGCAAGAGATTAACAGCTACAGCCAAAATATCAAGAGATAATAATAATGACAACAACTTATTTTACAGTAATATCTTAGATATAAGAATATATCTTAATTAGATATATTAGATTACTTAGACCCGAGGGGTGACAGGGCTATGTATACATATAAGCACACTGGTCCCTGCCTCGAGGAGTTTATCATCAAAGGGAATCACCTCTCCCATTTCCTTATACTCATGGAACACCCTATCCTGATGGGTGTTTCAACCCATCACCACTTACCCACAGCAAATTTCACCATTCACTTGCTGCAGGACCTTAGGAAAGTCACATTAATGGCTGTGTTTCCCTGCAGGAAGAGAAGCACTGGGGGCTTCAGCAAAATGATGCCTGGGAAGGCCACACTCCAAGCAGGTCATACAGGGAGGAGCAAGGATCTGGTGTTTGCGTGGAGCTGCCCTCTCTTCCCATCTTGGCATGGGACATTTCTGATGGCAGCCCATGCAGCCTTCAGGTGGCACAGGTTATTTCCACTGTAGCTAAGTATCATGGTTTAGTGGCTGCAGAATTTGGAGGGCAGAAAAAATGAACTTTAACTTAATAACAGGGAGAAAAGCTTGCTTACATCAGAGGCTCCTGTATAGACAGAGTTTTATTTCTCTGGGGGATGAGACCATGAGAATAGAGGTGTTCTTAATGGGACATTTTATACCACTTAAAGTTAATCCCATGGCCTCTCTGATAGTTTTCTCTTATGAAAAACATCATTATCCTGCTTCCCTATGCTGGAGATGAGCTTCTAAAGCTGAATTTGACAGTGCTTTGCTACAACGGTTTGTTACACACTGACAGGGATTGTGTCTAGGTGAATGCTTAGGGCACGTATACAAGGTAATTTCAAGTCATCTTCACTGGGAAAAAGTATGTTGCTAAATGATAATCAAAATGGGCAACCACGGTGTGAACAAATGACTGAATCAGAATGTATGGTTGTGATACACCCCATCAGGCACACTAATGAGGATATTCAATCAGGCAGATGGACGCTGGATTTGCTAACGTGGTCCTTAACAGTGTGTCAGGGAGAAGGGGAAGCTGCTGATACTGAAGGTAAATGTCCTTCCTGGATATTCTGCTTATTTAGGCACTTCCCAGCTTTAGAGACGGGGCTTTTGAAACCTGCACTCATCCCTTTCAGCTGCCGCTCCCAGGATCCAGCCTGTTGCATCCCCATCTCCTGCCATTTCTCTTCCCACAATTATATTTGTTTTCCTTTAAACCTTTGCTTCTCCAGCCCTTATTTCCCTTTCCCAGTATTTCATATTAATCAGATATTGCATTATAACAATAATATATTAATCAGATATTCCTAATCCTGACTTGGCAGTGAATGCTGTCAATGCTTTTTTCCCCCTGCAACTCCTGCTATAAAATTGGTGATAGTCCAAAGGCCATCCAAACACACAAAAAGATGGGCAGTGGTCAGCAAAGTGCGCCTTTAGCAAGTTCTCACACCACCCAAAGTAGTCACAGCTCTGCCGTAACACAGAACATTCAGGCTGCATGCAAATATTTCCATATGACAGAAGGGAGCAGCCACAGAGTCAACCTCCCTATTTGCCTGGTGTCCACAGTGATGCTCCCAGTTTTTGTTGGATGAAGCCTCTTCATGTGAGTGACACAGGCTTAGCACAGAAGAGCACTGGGGTCAAAACCAGGCGAGAAGCTCTAGCTCATGCTGGCATTACCTCCACACCATCCATTGTCAGTTCCTTTTCACAGCACCAGATAACACCAGCCATGAGCTCACCAGGATTCAAAAAGGGATATAGATGAACACCAGGTTTTACACTAGCAACAAAGTCCGGGGAGGAGGAGAAACCCAACAAAAAGCAGCAAAGAGAAACAAGCTGGGCATGAATCAGACTGGCTGTTGGAGATTAGGAGATGTTTTCCAGGACCATGTTGCCTTCTTATTGCGATGTTTGACCATAAGCAACTATATGCTTACGAATGCTTCTTCATAGCATTTGATGCTGCCTGTGTGCAGAAGAGAGGAACATTCTTGGATGGAGGCTGCTCTGATCCATCAGTTCTTTGGTGGGAAAATCACTGGAGCCATGAGCAGGACAATCCAGTTCACATCCAGGTGACAGCATCCACAGAGCAGCCAGAAACACGTTTCCTTGTAGGACACTCAGTTGGTCCCATCACAAGATGCACAACCCATGAATGCAAATGTTGCAGGTTTTCTTTGCAGCACACAACTTCAGGGAAAACAGGGTTTTGGTAAGTCTGAAGTGATGCTTTTTGCGGGGGTGCCTTAATGCCATCGCCTGGGTGGAAGGAGGAATTCTCACTTTGGAGATGCAACGTGTGGTCCTAACACCCTCGACCGTGCAGGTCCAACCATTTGGCAACTGTGTGTGTGTGGCAGCAGGATACCACCCTCTGCTTCACCTTCCTTAGGATGGAGATGGCTGTTCAGGGAAAAGGATGCTCTGGATTTGTCCCTTAACATTACCATGAATTTTCAAGTAGTGTTTTTTATCTTTCATTTTGTCTTTTATATTTCCCAGCATGGAAGAACAGGCTGAACACTAAGCTTACTTTGTGCATCCTCTATTGGACATTTCAGTCAAAGTGATCAGAGGTTCATTCAATTATGTCTATTTCTTTACTTCAAGGCTTTTTAAATCTCTCTGCAAATTATCTCCTTGGACATTAAAGATGTAAAAACCTCCTTGTTGAATAGTTTAATGAGTTACATAGTGCTGAAAGACAAGATAAAAATACATCTGTGACCGTGCTGGTCCCCACTACAGAACATCTACTTGACCAAGGAGAGACTGAACCTTCAAATGCATTTGCTGCTGTCTGCAGCCTGCATGGGAATAGGCAGAAATCCCACTGCAACAGCTTCCTTGGAAGAGTATGGTTAGAGAGAACCAGTGGTTTGTGACAGAACAGGCACAGGTTTTCAGAGGTGTTTGTGCAAATGTAATGAGAAGCTGAATTTAGCCCAGCAGAGTCAAAACATCAGTGCTTGGGATCTCATTGGCATAACGGGGAATTCTGCAGCTGCAGTAATGCTGCTTGGCCACCTACACCGTGCAAACGGTGGTGCCATCCAGCCAGGCCAATCCTCCTAAGGAGGAGTCAATCTTACACTGAAATAAGCCTATATGAAACATTCCCTCCTTCTTTTTTTTAACACTGTCAAAATGAAATGTGCTATCATACTTGGAAATTCAATCATCAATTCAATTCCATGGCCAGCTGGGGACATAGCTGAACGTGTTAGCCTAAAATCAGATACCAAAGCAATAGGAAAAAGGAATAGATTTTATTTCTCTATAGGCTGCATATCTGGGGAAAAAAGCCCCACATCTAGATGACCTTAAGGTCCTTTCCAATCCTAACTATTCTATGATTCTATGATGCGTGACTCCTGGCTGGGATGTTGATAATGAGCCAATTCATTAAGCGGGTCAGCAGGGCTAATGGTCACACCAGAAAGCTCCTGCTCTGATCAACACATGGGAGTCTTCCTGCCTGGCTTTGCCACCTCCTTGTGCTTTCATCTTCACAGTATGAGATTTCCCTGTATTTACCCAAGGAATACGCTTGTAAAATACATAAATAGAAAAATGAAAGCAAACACTGAAGTCTGTCTCAAGTGCGATGCAGAATAGCAGATACTGGCTGAGATTTGCTACCGTGTATAACCTGCACCCTCTTCAACCCAACTGTGATATATTCCAGTGGAAAACTGATTTATCTGGAGGGCCAGATCAGCTGCATCATGCCTGCCTAAATCAGATTGCATTTCTCACCGTGGCATGATCACCCTTGTGCACTCCTGCAGGGACAGGTGGGTTCGCACACACTGAAAGCTGCATCCAAAGGCTGTTGAATTCCCTGGAAAGTTTTCCACTTACTTTGAGAGGCTCAGGCTTTATAGCACTTGAATAAACTGTGCCAGTTTGGAAGTGGTCCAACACAGAGGCCCCGAACCTAGAAACACCCCCCTGAGGCTGTTGGAGAAGTACAGCCTTGAGAGCTGGAGAAATTGCTTCAAGCCTAGCAAAGAAGTGGGGTGAAATAGCTCAGCAGCAGCTGATGTGCTTGGGGAATAAGATGCCCTCTGAGTCTGTGCAGTGCTTAGGGACTGCATGAAGACTCAGACATCTTATACAAGGGTGAGACCTTGAGCTTGGAGGAGGATGAGGGGCTCATTACAGGTGATGAAAGTCCTTGTGAGGACACTGGGGCAGTGACAATGCTGCCTGCCCTGGGGATCCTGATGTTTCAAGGAGCGTTTGATGTGCAGGAGGATGATGGAGGACCTGGTATGGTGGTACATGTGCCTGAGTCAGATGGTAATGGAGCTCTTAGTTACATCAGTGTGTTTATGCCTGTACATTGCTGCCTTGATGCCTAGCTGGTGCACATACAAGGAATGATAGGTATTTAGCAGTCATGTTGCTTCCATCAGTTTCCTGTTTGCCTCATACAAAATAAATGGGGTTTATTCCAAATGGAGCTGTGCAGCCAGCCTGGGAAATGCCAGCTCTGATCCCTTGGCTTTACATCCAACTCTTTCAGAACTCAATACTGTGTTTGCAAGAAAAACATCAAAGTGGCATTTCTGTAATCCCTGAAAGTTATCTCACTCCAGTCCTCTCTGGAGATCACACTGAAAGAGGTGAGATATGAAGGAGGAGGAGGCTATAGGAAGACCGTATGGAGTTCTGTTGACTGAGAAAAGGTTGGAGGGCTTAGGAGAAGATGATGGTGGTGTAGATGGTGAAGAACTTGGAGATCCCCATGCAGCTGGGAATGACTGCAGGGCATGGGGACTAGCCCATCCTGGCTGGGAGTGGGAGTGGACCTTTTATGGTTTGGGGAGTAAATTGCTATAGGTTGAAAGAAGTTTGGGATTAGCCTTTGAACTGGAATCAGGCCTTCTCCTTTCACTGGCACATTTCTAGCTTTTAAGGAAGAAGACAGCAAAGCAGAAGAACTAGAGAAAAGACAATATTCCATGTTTTAGAAAGTGATAACCACCTTTTTTCATTCATTTTTGACCCATTCTGATCACCCACCTTTCCCAGGGCAGAGGCAGCTGTCTCTACAGTCAGCATCATCCTAACCACGCTAGCACATGATGTTTGGTGAACCCCATCTGAATGTTTACATGGCTTTGTGGCCAAAGCACTTTTTCATCCTGAATGAACGCTGCATTGAAGGGGACCCTCAATTTCACCTCTGGGAAGGAGGGGAAAGTGTCTGAGTGTTTGCCCCAGACTTGTGGGCCTGCATCTGCTGGGAAAAGAACAGGGTGGATCTGGGATGCTCCTGGGGATGGGGATTGCATGACAGGACAGAAATCTCAGAGGCTGGAGATGAAACGCTCCCTCTGAGTCACCTCAGCTCTGCAATGCAGGTGCTTTCCCATCCCCATCGCTGTATTCCCGGCTGTTTTGACCACTTTCCTAGGGATGACCAATATCTGAGTCATCCCTCAGAAAGCTGCTCCTGGATTCACGTTTTCCACGGTTACTGCACATAATAATGGATGTTTTCCTGTTTAAGCACTG